>NW_004949192.1:1021838-1024839 GCF_000317375.1 Microtus ochrogaster
GAGGACAGTAAGAGAAGGACCCAGACATTTTCCCATTTCTTAACTTTATCATCTACTTTCAGGAAAGATAATTTAAAATTGGGATTTACAAATGACCATATCATATTTGGTAATAGACTACAATGAACTTTTAGAGTGGTCTGTGATTTATAGTCATTATCTTATTCTTTGCTTTTATGGTTACATTGTAACCCGAGATGGTCTAGTAGCAATCACAGTCAGCAAAAAACCTATTTGGAAAATTACAGAACTAGAAAACAATTTTAGAATACTCCTTTTCCAAAGCAGGCATGCTAGAATAATACATTTCCAAGACATTAGAGAAGTCTGATAACAAGAAGTTTTCTGAGTATTCATTGACAGAAAGGCTAGAATGATCCATTTCAATCTGCTAGTTTTAATAAGTATTTGCATGAAACCAGTATTTGATTATTATGTAATTATATTTTTCTTAATGGATTTTCAAAAACTGGAAATAAATGCATAATCCTTGTAGGATACTCACTGCTCAAAAAAATCACAGTATGCCTAATGTCAGGACAAATGAATCCAAACCCTTATTAGAATGCTATGTGTTGTATTGAACTAATTGAGAAGTAAATGCAGAATTATTTTCAGGGTAGCTTGACATGAAGTGCACTCATATACCAACAGATGGTATCCCATTGATGGGCATGCAACATACTTAATTGAATTCTGTTTTTACTAAAGATAGAAAATAAATGTATTTCAGATTTAATAGTGATTATGGAATTTGTAGAGAAATTGTTGTATTTGGAATCTGGTAAATTTTTTAAATGCCAGGCCAGCCTGGGCTACATGGTGAGACACTGTCAAAATAAAAGAATTGATGAGAATAAAAAAATATTTACACAGTCCTTTATGTATATTAATTGCATGTGAAAAACAAAAATATGAATGCCATTTCTTGCAAAGGTAAGTGTACAAACACCTATAAGGCCTTAAACAGAAAACACAAATGTTTAGAATATAAATATTTAAACCTTTCCTGAGCTCAATTAATCTAAATGCACTTCTTTATCATTAAGACACAATGGGATACTATATTATAGTTGGGTCTATTTGTAACAGGGCTTGAAATCAACATTTCTTTGTACATTTCACCCATCTCCTTGTACAACAGTTCTATGAACTTAAGTATATTATGTATTATAATTCAACTAAATGGATATTTTAATCATGTATTATATTTATATATAATACATATATATGTATTATGTATAATACTTATGATTTGACTGCATAAAACACACACACACACAAAGACAAAAATAGATCACATAGAATCAGAAGACAGATGCACTTTGCTGCATAGAATCACGATCAGGAATCTCCAGACAGGAATGGAGGCTTCTGTGTATACTGGTAGATTGGAGGAAAAAGCAGAAGTAATGTCGCTCGCTTAGACAACCTGTCGTACTTAGTCAGTTTTGTCTGCTATTAACTAGAGGGAAAACACAGGAAAAATTTAATTTTATCCTGAGTTCCCATTTGAATTGCTCTGCTTCTTTTACCACACAGGGAGGAGGGAGCACAGATGAATCATCAGCTCTCATGACATCACCAAATTGAATGCAGTCCTTGACTTTCAATCCTTATACGAGATCTCTTTCCTTATTGGTCGATAGATTGCATAAAAATGTCTGCACTGAGGCATTTTACCAGTCAGGTTCCTGACTAAAGTCCAGCTGGATTTTAGTCAGGCTCCTGACGGTAAACAACCACAGAAGAAAATCTGTCTCAGAGAACTACAGGAGACAGATGCAATCCTAACCTAGGAAAACAAGGATGCAGCGTGATTCCCATGCTCCTGCTAAGAGTCACCCGTTTCTGTTTGCTGTGCAGGAAATGTGCTCGAGTCTCTCAAGCAAACGCTTCAACCTTAATATCTGTGATTCTATGATTAGTCTTGGATTCTGCCGTTCATATAATGAAGACTTAATTTGAAAGTCAATACCTGACAGCACCCATAGATGTACTGATTATATGC
Source organism: Microtus ochrogaster (assembly GCF_000317375.1). Lineage (NCBI taxonomy): Eukaryota > Metazoa > Chordata > Mammalia > Rodentia > Cricetidae > Microtus > Microtus ochrogaster. The sequence goes on from NW_004949192.1 coordinate 1,023,850, forward strand.
GTCACTGAAAGAACCTGTAAAGTAATTGCGATGCTGGAAAGTGTCCTCAGACACCCTGGAACCTGAAGTTTTTTAGTTCCGGATTCCCCAGTCAGTGTGCTTAGGGACTCTGACATGGCATTTCTGCCACAAGGGATACCAGTAAGCTGCAATCGGCAGCACAGAATCACAATCAGCCCTCAGCAGGCAGAAATGCGACATTTCAGGTAGATAGGCAGCATACAGACCAAAAGAGTGGGATGTATGATCATCCCTTAGTTATCTGCAATGTTTTCCTTTTTTTGAAAATTGAATTCTGGTCCAAGGTAAGCTACATTTTTTTTCCTGTCATCCTTTTTCACTTTCATTTTTTTTTTTCTGCTGGGCCACACAGTTAGATGGGAGGGAAAAAGGAGTCAGCAGTTCCGATCGAGGTCTCCAAGGTAACCACAGGATTTGTTCCTATTGGTGGAATTGAGATCATTTTTCTCATTGTTGCGGGAACATTTGAATGCACACACTCCTTCAGTAACAGGCAATAAGAGCTATTTACGTTTTTAGAATAACGGGTCCTTACTAGTCAAGCTCTGGGTATATGCAATCTCTCAGCTGCTCATGTTTATAACAAGAACCCGATTTTGCATAGACAGACAAGGCAGACTGTTATTGCTTTCTTCTAAATGAGACTAAACCCAGGGAAATTAGCAAAATAAGGTACTGGTTTATTCCCAGTATTACACTTCTGAGTCCCCTGCCATGGTCTCCTGTGCAGCAAGTCGATTCTTGCTTCTGAAAACTCTGCTTCTCTCTAAACTTGTGGCACCACTGTCTCATCTTCAGCACTAAAAGAAAATAATTCATTTCAGGTTTTAGCATCTGACAAAGCCAAGGGGACTTGTGCCCTTTCCTCTGTGCACTGAATTCCTTTGGGCATATGGATAAGACACTGTAGTTTTATTTTATGAAAAATTAGACTCATTAAATTTATACAGTCACATAATGAAGGCACTA
>NW_004949192.1:1025149-1027096 GCF_000317375.1 Microtus ochrogaster
GGTCTAGTTTGGTCCTATGCTTGTTCCTTCCCAGTCCAGCTAGTGTTGGTGAGCTCCCATTAGCTCAGGTAAACTGTTTCATGAACCATTCATGCTCTTGACCCCTTTGCTCATTTTCTCATTCCTTCTACTCTTCAACTGGACATTTGGAGCTTAGTCCAGTGCTCCAATGTGGGTCTCTATAATATATTTTCTAAATGAAAACCTCCAACTATTGTTAAATTATCGTGACATTGTTAGATACCAGAAACAATTTACATATGCTCAGAAATGTGTTAAAAGTAACATTTGAGAATTATTTTTATTTAAAAACACATATGTTAGAATATTTTTATTTAAAAACACATATGTTAGAAATACATTCTATAATTCATGTATTTATTTATTGCATTTATCAAATCTGACATGGTCTATTAGAAAATGCCAGCAACAAGGTTCAGTGAGCAGCCTAGAATCACATCAGATTTCTGAAGCGAGAATTGAGGCTTTCATGTTGACATCCCAGATATATCCAAATAATATATATTTCATCATTAGTAGTTAGCATGAGTTTTTTTTTTTCCTTTCACTAAGTGGTCACCGTATCTGTAGTAAATATTTTCTCCTCTAGTCCACCTTTAATTTGGTTGATAGTGCTACAAAACATATTTAAGAATGTGTGACAAATAAATTATCAGCTATGATTGAACTCTCTCAGATTAACACAAGATTTGCCTCAACTGTTGAAATTGAGATTACATTCATTGTTGGGTCTTATTTCTCGCCAATTTGAATGCACACACTCCTTCAATCAGAAAACAGGAATGCTTATAAAACTGTTAGCAGTGCTGGTTCTTAAAAGTGAGGCTCTGCCTATATGCCAGGTCTCAGTTGGACCTGGGTATAACCAAAACCCCACTGTTTATTTATGTAGACAAGGCAGGCTGCCCCTGGAATGTACAGGAGTCAGAGTTCATGGAAATTAGCAAAATCAGAAAGTAACTATTCCAACTGTTTTGAAAATTTTGCAGTATGAATTCTATTATCTTCCCTATCTCGGTGCTTACAAAGTTTTGTGCCAAAATCACCTTCAATGTTAACTTGTATTACAAATCTAAAAATATCTTCTGAGTCCTGAAATTATTTTCTCAGTTAAACTTAGTAGTGTTTCATATCTCTTAAGCTTTTTAAACATTACATCTCTCTTATGAAAAATTTTTGTTAGCATGAAATCTGTAAAATCATAACTATCTAGTCTTCAAACATGTTAATATACTGAGCAGGAGAATATATTACCTGAGTAAACAGCAAGTGTAAAACAAATAATTTTTAAAACTATAGAATTTAGGAGATTGTGGGTTGCAAGAACAGACACACTAGTTTCTTCTGCAATATGGAGGCATTTGTCTTTAGATTACTGCCCTAAAATATATCTCACATGTTGCTTAAAGGCATTATATTGAAGGAGAGGCCTCTTTCATCTTGACAAATTTCAGGAGCCCATATCTTTTGTGTCCTTCTTGTCAAATGTGGACAGCATACTATCTGTAGTTGAAACAAAGGCAGTTTCTTCTCTGGTGTCTAACTTTGCAACTTTGAAATCAAACTCCATATGGATATTCACTGAAGACCATTAGCTTCTCTGTAGTAGATTGATGCTTGCAGAAGCAGATGAACATAGCTGTCATAAAAATGCTTGTCCCATTAAAATATCTAGCATTCTACATATTTACATCTCGGATGTGTCTGAAGATTACCTATCTATGAAAATTCATCACTGATTTACTTAGAAAACATATCTGACATTACTGCATTTTTTATTGCTAGCAGTGATTAACTACTACCTATTATTGTTAGTTTTTCTAAACAGTTTGTAATAGTAGCTTTCATGGTGTAACATTTTGTGTTACATTTTACAATGTGTGCATGAAAAAAAAAACCCAAACAAGAATAGTAATCTATGTATGG
>NW_004949192.1:1027196-1027873 GCF_000317375.1 Microtus ochrogaster
AAAAAAAAACCCAAACAAGAATAGTAATCTATGTATGGTATCTTGCAAAAATAACATTGAATATCTATCAATAAACTAGAATTAATAGCAATGTAAAATATTTCTGATGAGTATCATCACTATCCTAAGTGATGTAACCCAGACCCAAAAAGATTAACATGGGATGTACTCACTCATAATTTTGGTTTCTAGCCATAAATAAAGGTCAGTGAGTCTATAATTTGATATCCTAAAGAAGCTAAATAAGAATGTAAACCCAAAGAAAAACATATAGCTATCCTCCTGGTTATGGGAAGTAGACAAGATTGCCGGGCAAAAATTTGGGATTTTGGGGGTGGGGTGGGAGGGGGTAAGGAGAGATGGAGAGAGAAAAGTGAGAGGGGGAGGATGGGGGGAACTTGGGGAAATGGAATGATTGCGATAAAGGAAGGTTGAATAGGGGATCAGGGAAGCACATATCTTAATTAAGGGAGCCATCTTAGGGTTGGCAAGAGACATGGACCTAGAGGGGCTCCCAGGTTCCCAGGGCAATATCCCCAATTAGTTCCTGGGGCAGCTGAGGATAGGGAACATGAAATGACGCTATCCTGTAGCCATACTGATGAATATCTTGCATATCACCATAGAACCTTCATCTGGTGATGGATGGAGATAGAGACAGAGACCCACACTGGAGC
>NW_004949192.1:1029159-1036194 GCF_000317375.1 Microtus ochrogaster
GTAGAAAAGAGATAAATTTTAATAATATGAGACCTAATGTAGATTGAGTATCTTAAAGCTAGAGAGAATAGTTTTACTTTTTAGGCTCATTCAGGTAGACAGGATTATGGCAGAGCTATAAGCATTCTCAAGGTTACCTTCTAATGGGATAACTATTATGTCTAGGATTTACAGAATTCAAAATATATAAAACAGGCTAGAGGTAAGTTGAGGGATCTAAGTCTGATGTGCAAATGTAGTTAAAGCAAGAGAAGACCAGCAGGATCCAATTCTCTCAACTCATGCATTGGTGAGAAAGTAAAAGTTACAATGATGAGATCTAGGTGATGGAAGTTGCTAGACTCAGGGAAAATTAATGTGAATTTTGCACATCAAAAAATTTAGTTCATCATAATTTTCATTTGTATATAAAGGTTGTATGTCTCAAATGATAAATGGTACTAATACATATGAACTACACATACTCCAGAAGACCATGCCAACATATTACTTAGTTTGTCATTAATATTGAATGTTCTGACACTGTCTTAGAACAGGTAACAATGAAATTCACAAATATTCATTTTCTTTTGTATCACTGCAGACTTATTTTTAAAGTTTTATAAAATTTTATGTGCACTGTTATTTTACCATGGGTGACCTACCCTTCACATCACTGAGTTATTTCCAAACTAGTGCCAGAAGTAACATTTATGATGTGTGTCATGATATGCATATATATATGTGTGTGTGTATATATATACACATATATATATGAATATATCATTAGGAATCAGTTTATTTCTATATTATTTTACAGATATAATAAAACTTTATGTATAATTGTCATCATTTTAGTCTCTGTTTTCAGTGCATTAAAGAAGTGTGGGATATTCTGCCTGGCACTGGTGGCTCACTCATTTAATTCCAGCACTTGAGAGGCAGAGGCAGGAGGATCTCTGTGAGTTCAAGGCCAGCCAGGCCTACAAGAGCTAGTTCAAGGACCGGCTCCAAAAACCACAGAGAAACCCTGTCTCAAAAAAACAAAAAGAGAGAGAGAGAGAGAGAGAGAGAGAGAGAGAGAGAGAGAGAAAGAAAGAAAGAAAGAAAGAAAGAAAGGACGGATGTGTATGGTATCCTTTAAAAATACTGCCCTTAATCATAACCCTCATTAATTTCTCCAATGGTTTTAGGGCCACATTGACCAAAAGATATCTGAAGATTTTTCATGATTTACACTTTTATGCCATGTATCACATAAGAGTGAGGATTTTTTTTCTGCTAATTTAAGCCACTATCATGTAGACTCAATTTTAGTCATGTTCCAAGTAGTCCATTCCTGTGAAGCTTCTAATAGCAGTGGAGGCATTTCTATTCTATGGGGAAATAATTTTGTAGGAACTTTGAAGACAGATGTTTTGCATCATACTGGGTGGTGCAGACATATTTTTGAAATGGTCTTTTATCTTCAGTGTAGCAATATAGGAATGCCCTTGTCCAAGAAGCAAATTAGATAACAATGTATTGGCCCATTTGTTAGAATATTCTCATAGCCTTTCATAGTACAAGGGGTTCAGTTTTCATAATCTCACCCCAAGTGTACCATGACATATTTCTATGACTAAAACTTCTCTTATTTTATAATAAATTTGATACTGAAAAATAAGAGGAAGATATTTTCTTTGTAAGTTCTTCTGATCTCAGATAACTTTAGCTTTTTCCAAGTTAACATAAAACTGTCCAGTTCACTATCATAGGTTATTGCTCCATTCAATGTATATTAATAAAGTTTTCCATTGTTAATTTTCATCCCTTTCCTCAATTGTCCTGCTTAATGGAACACAATGGCATTTGTAGTTAATGGTGCCTGTGGGTATAAGGTGTTCCAGCAATAAAATATGAACAATAATCTCAGAGTTCTTTCACCTTCTTGAGGTGGATGAGTCAGACATTTATGCCCCTCCCTCCAAATCTCAGGGACTCTTAGGCAATAAGGAGATGGAAAGAATTGAAGAGTTCTATGCATATTTAATTATATTACGTATTATCCCCTACTTATTTTCTCAGATTCTGTATTCATATGTCTGATAATAAATTTGATACTGAAAAATATTGGTACTTTGGAATCATCTGCCACCTCTTAATCTGCTGTAATCTTTCTGCATATTTTCAATACTAAAATGCACAGCTTTTGGGTAGGGTTTTGATTAAGATTGCAATATTAGAAAATAGTCCCCCAAAGCATCTTATATTGTAAAACACCTTTCCTGCATATCCTTGTGTTATGTGCTAATTATTGCCTGAAGATGCATCCATCTCTGGTAAGGGTCAAATGATGCATAGGTATATGCATGTACCTGCATGTAATTAGGACTCAGAAAATTTGGAATCAAAGTACATCAGGATACAGCAATACCACTCTTGGACATATACCCAAAAGATGCTCAACAATACTACAAAAAATTGTTGAACTATGTTCTTAGCTGTTGGGAGCAGTGAGACCCCAGATCCTGAATTTCTTGTAATCCCCTTATCTGAGTGCCTACAACTGCTCTGAGCAGGAGACCTTCAGGAGTTCCTGGTGGCAGGAGAGTGGTTTCTGGTGGGTTCGGCTGGGGCGTGGCTATCTATATATAATCTGCCCCTGAACACAATAAAGGGGGCATTCTTGGGGAATTCAAGAATGACCTGTGTCGTTGTCTCTCTGTCTGTGTGTGTCTGTGTATTTTAACCTCCAGCCCCTTGACCGAAGCTCGTGATTGGGGTATATGGTTAATCCTGACGTCCTTCACTCGGTTTGGCAGCAAATGAAAGTCCAACCGAGAAAGAGGGGTAAATAAACAGGGTTGTCCCCGGCCGGAGGGGAAGTATGTATTGGAAAAAGATAGAATGTATATAGATAGCTAAAAAGATAAATGTGTACAGATATATGATATGTTGATTGTGTTGTCTTTTGTGTTCTGGACTAGAGAAAAACATTTGATTCTAGGAACTGCTAAGAAAGGTATTTCGACTTTAGAATATGGGCTTAAGAATTTGATGTTTTGGAAAGAAGGTCCTGTTTTTGTCTCCACAGACAATGAGAGCCTAAGGATTTATTCGAGAGTCATGTGGTATGAATTACCGAGACCTCCTTAAATGTTGCATTGGAGAGTAGCAGCCAGCTAGGCGGCGTCAAGGTGGACAACAGCATTAGGCTGCGACTTGCTCCCAGCTGGGCAGCGGTGGTAGTGGCAGCAGCAGTCCCAGCGGCAGAGGCAGAACAGCAGCCATTTCACTTGGCTGCTTCCAAGAGCCACCAATGGTAGGGGAGGAAACAACGCAGGGCCGGTGTGGGCCACGCTCTCCCTGCTCAGCCTCTCCCCCACCGCCACGACCCATGACTTAGCACGACTGGAAAATGACAGTAAATTTTAGTAAATACCCCTAAGAATGCAGCATCCCCGCTCAGCAGGAAGTAGCCAGACAGATTGACAATGCCCAAATTCCCTAAAAGAAAGTTTAAGTGGGGTCCCTTCAGTGGTTGCACAGCAGCAAGGCTGCTTTCCTGAGTTCCCCTCCACTTCTTGCACCAGTTTGGACCCAGATTGAATGCAGCTGGGGCTAGAAGGCAGCTGGAGCAGAGCTTTGCTAGGAGGCTGTGGTGGAAGGCACATTGCCTCAGCCCAGTTGGTGCTGAGCCTGGAGGATGCCACAGCAGTGCCAGGAGGATGCAACAAGTGCTGGAGCTAAGACAAGCTGGAGCACAGATCCCACTGGGCTGCCAGAGAATGCAGCAGCGGGGCAAGGAAAAGTCAGTGGCAATTCCAGGCTCTGCACGCCAAAGAGTCTGCGGCAGAGCGAATTTAAATCTGCCCTATTGTAAGAGCAGGTGGACTTATGGCTAGTACAACAAATGTCTTGTTCATTATTCCATTTGTATGACATCGGTTAAATATTGCCTCTTATGTGGTGAAACAACTCAATGGTTACTTGAATAACCCTTGAAATGTTACAATTAGCACACCGGATTGTAACTGTTTTAGCCAAAGGGTTCCTTAGCAGAAGCAGGATCAGCTGGGCTGCTAGGGAAGCCAAAGAGGTGGACGAGCAAGAAGGTGTCTTCCATGCACTCAGCTGACAAGAATGAATGTGCCATGGGGGTATAACCTCCAGCCCCCTTGCGAACTGGGTGCCAGTGCACAGAGCACAGACATGGGGGTGTGGTGCGCGGCAATAGCAGCATTATTTGTCATAGCAAAAGCCTGGAAACCACCTAGATGCTCCTCAACTGAAGAATGCATATAAAAAAGTAGCACATTCACCCATTAGAGTACTATTCAGTGTTAAAAAAAAAAAAACAATGACATCTTGAATTTTGCATGCAAATGAATGGAATTAGTAAACACTAATCTGAGTGAGGTAACCCAGACCCCCCAAAAATGAATATGGTATGTACTAACTCATAAGTGGATACTATCTATAAACAAAGGACATTGAACCAATAGTTCATGATCCTAGAGAAGCTAGGTAATAAGGTGAATCCAAAGAAAAACATATATCCACCTGCATATTGGAAACAGACAAGAACACCTGATAAAAATGGGAGCATGAGGATGAGGGAAAGTAGGGTGAAAGGAGAAGAGGAGAGGAGAAAGGGAGGCATGAAGAGAACTTGAGGGAAAGGGATAGTCTAGATGGAAAAAGGAAAGAGATGAGAGCAATGAAAGAAATATCTTGATTGAGGGAGCAATTATAGGGTCAGCAGAAATCAGGCTCTAAGAAAACTCGCAGGAATTCATAAGGATGACCCCTCTAAGACCCTAAGCAATACAGGAGAGGGGTCCCTGATCTTGACTTGTGCTGTAGTCAAACAGATGCATATCTTTTCTTTTTCTTTTTTTTTTATGGTTTTTCGAGACAGGGTTTCTCTGTAGCTTTGGTGCCTGTCCCAGAACTAGCTCTTGTAGACCAGGCTGGCCTCGAACTCCCAGAGATCGGCCTGCCTCCGCCTCCCGAGTGCTGGGATTAAAGTCGTGTGCCACCACCGCCCGGCTTACAGATGCATCTCTTAAATACTACTATAGAACCTTCTTCTAGCAACTGATGAAAACAGAGGCAGAGACTCAAATTGGAGCACTGTACTGAGCTGCCAAAGTTTAGGTGAAGATTGGGAAGAATGAGAATATGAGCAAAGCGGTCAAGACCATGGTGTGTTCGCCAGCTGAAACAGTCTATCTATGCTAATGGGAACTTAACAACTTCAGCCAGAATGGGAAGGAAGAAGAATAGGACCAAACTAGTACATCTGAATGTGGTTGACAGGTTCCTGGATGGCCACACTGAGGGGCCACTGATAGTGGCACCAGGAATCATCCCTTCTGCATACTGGCTTTTAAGAATCCTATTCTTTTTGGGTGTATACCTTGCTTAGCCTAGATACAGTATGGAGGGCCTTGGACCTTCCATAAAGCAATGTGCCTTACCCTCTCTGAGGATTGGATGGGGGTGGGGTGGGACCATAGGTGGGGAGAATGGGAGGAGGGCAGGGAGTTGGAACTTGGATTGGTATTTTTAAAAACCTAATAATTAAAAAAAAGAAAACCTCATGAAGGGAACTATTCTAGGACACATTTTCTTCTGTCTAATACTTGCAATTACTCAAAAGCAAAATCACATTTAAAATACTTTGATATATTTAAATGTTCTCTTGTGTTTGATGTATTGTTGCCTTGTACCATAAAAAGGTGGACATATTGACACATGTAATTTTATCATACATTAATTTTTTTTCAGACATGTGCAGAGTATTGTTTTAATCTGAAATTCTTTCTCACTTTTGCATGGAATGTTCAAGAATAACTTCTATTCTGTTCTTTATTTATTGTATTGTGGAGGTAATAAGGATATGGGTCAGGGACTTGCTGATTTCCTGACATTAATATTCACTATTCAGAAAATAGAGTTCAAACCTGAAAGAAACCAGGGCACTAAATGATGGCTCGGAATCAAGTAGAACATGTTGACATATATAGTGGTCAGAAGTGTGTCCTTTGAATTATATTCACTTTGTTGTTTTATTTTGTTATTGTTTGATGGCTACACTGTGAACTGATAGGGAGAAGGTGTAAACCTAGAATATATTTTTAGAACATTTATATTCAATTGCTCATCTCCAGGATATTTGAGAAGTGTTGGAAAATGATGGTATATGAATAAACATGGACACCTAGGCTAGCCTGCCAAATTTCATGTCCAAAGAGAAAACCTATCTTAAATCAGCTAATTTTAATAAACATCTGCACCAGTATTTGATTGATATGTAGCATAATTGTACTCTTGAATTTCCAACAATTGGAACTAATGCATAATTCTTGTAGTACATCTAGTGCTCAAAAAATCCCAGTATTCCTAGTGGGAGAACTAATGAATCCCTACACTCACGAGACTCAATATTTGATTTAATGAGCTAATTCAGAAGGAAAGCTAGGCTTCTCTTTTAGGAATGTCTGTCATGAGAAATTATTTTTGTTCCAGCAGATGGCTCCATACTCATGGACATAAAATTATCTTAAATGAACTCAGTGTTAACAGAGGGTGAAAAAATATATGTTTCAGATTCTAGAGTGGTATTTGAAACTGGAGTAGAATTTAGTTTTGAGAATATTGTAGAATTTTTCAAAACAATGTATGTTTATATGAATATAAAGAAGATATACTATAGATATTAATTCCATGTGAGAAACAAAAAGTGTAATGACCACATGTCAATAATAATTTCTAACATTATACATATATTTAACATATTTTTTCTTGCATCAATTGACCTTAATTTATTTCTTTATAAATAATACACTCTGAGATTTTATATTTCCTTTGGATCAATTTGGAAGAGGGCTTGAATCCCACATTCTGTTCTTCAATTCAAATAGCACTTTAGTAGCAGAATATAATGGATATAAGTGTATTATATTTTATATTTCAACTATATGAATGTTTATGATTAAATGTTACAAATGCATAAAATATAAATTAGTATTTTATATAACACATTATAATATTAATTTAGTTTCATTA
>NW_004949192.1:1036294-1037202 GCF_000317375.1 Microtus ochrogaster
CTTCATGTTATCTCTCAACCAAGTGCACTCCAGTAAAGTGTGATCTGAGAAGAATCCTCGTGTCGTGGTCGTTCTTTCTTGCTGGTCGAGGAGTCCCCCGCAGAGAGGTATGTTCATCACTTCTTTAAGCAATGATATTGCCCCAGAACTAGGGACATAGTTGGCCTATATCACTATAAAGCAATTTGCAACCTGCTGCTCACAAACACCATTTACATGCATTGCAAGAAGACCATCCAAAAGATCCAGAGCAGTTTTGGCTTCCAGTATGAACCAGAAAGCTGTCTCTAAGAATTCATACCTCTACTCACTGCTAACAAATAAAGCCTTTCTGAAAAATGTGGCTACCAAGAAGCCCCATGGAGCCACAGTAGTTGTTGGTATGTCCCCCAGGAATTCTGAAATTCATTCAAGTTTGCCATTTTTCTGTCATAATTTCCAATTTCTGAGAAATAATTTCTTTATGATACAACGTGTATCCCAAATATTTGAAAGGTTGCTGTCTTTGTACTTTCTCTGGGGCAGGAATGAACCCTGCAAGGACAGGACTCTGCTGAAGCTGACCGTATAATTCAAACAAACTTACTTCATTTATATTGGTAAACAAGACATTATTCTTTAATGGATATTATAAACTTGCCATACTCCTATTTGTCATCACCAATCAGCCCATAAGCCATCTCGTAAACTGACATTCCTCTGTTTGCCACAAGCATTGATCATAGCTGAAAAAGGAACTTATTCAAAAGATACGTTTGATTCAACTTTTTGATTGCTTAGAACCTTTTAAATATATATTTTAGTTGTTATGTAGTAATTAGTAACCCATGTCAGAATGCCAGTAGTAGTCAGAGTTTGTGTCTCACATGACAGTTCTTGAAAAATCACAAAAAATATTTATTTATTTA
>NW_004949192.1:1037302-1038470 GCF_000317375.1 Microtus ochrogaster
ATTATAATATTAATTTAGTTTCATTAAAAAGCTAGAAAAATCAACTGATATAAACTGATCCCAAAGATTCAGCAGCAAGATTTACTTTGCAGACCAGAGTCACAATCATAAATGATAAATGTCCTGATATAAACGGAGGATTTATTATAGATAAATAGATTCTATTCAAAAGAAGCTGCCAACTTTCTCATGTGACCTACACAATTAGCCATTTTTGACAAGGGTGCCCTGCTACTACCTCCCCCCAATCTACAGGCCCATGGTATATGGCAGACTTCCATGAAGCAGAAAATTTCAAAAGACTTTTTTACCTACACTGGCAGTTTGACAGTCACTTTCTTCTGTGTCCTGCAGAGTAACTGGAGGCCTCATGAAGCAGGAATCCTGAAGTATTGTTTCACCTTCGTTTGGCAAGTTGAGCAGTCATTTCTCTGTGGATTGTACATGTATAACTTATACACCATACCATTAAGCACTCAATAGAAGATTAGTTTCTTGCATTATGGCTAGCCTTGTCACATTGTAGGAAATTTCATGAGTTTCTTCAATGCATATCATCTTCTTGGAGTAATTGGTCCCACTGTTGATTAAAGTCTAACTTCTCAAAACCTTTTAAATGATATATCCTGTATGTCTTTGAAATATTGAAGATTATTTATCTAAGTGAACTATATCTCTGCTAATCTAGAGAACCTACATAAAATGACTCCAATTTTGATCATTACAGATGATATCTTTTAATCTATATTCCATAACTTTATATTACATTTAAATTAGCTCCTAATACACAATATTTAACCAAGAACAGAAGTAGCCACATACAGTGTAATAAAATTAAACTTAAATTTGTATAAGTAGACTTTGGTCCTATCCAATGCAAATTTTTACCTCTATATCATATCCCACTTTATTTTTTTGATTTTTTTTTAATTTGTATTGAGCTCTACCTTTTTTTTTCTGCTCCTCTCCCTGCTTTTCCCTTCCTCTTCAACCCTCTCCCAAGGTCTCCATGCTCCAAATTACTCATGAGATCTTGTCTTTTTCAACTGCCCATGTAGATTAGATCTGTGTATGTCTCTCTTAGGGTCCTCATTGTTGTCTAGGTTCTCCAGGATTGTGCTGTGTGAGATGGTTTTCTTTGCTTTGCGTTTCAAAACCAATTATGAGT
>NW_004949192.1:1038576-1041324 GCF_000317375.1 Microtus ochrogaster
TTATAAACTTTCAGTAAAAGCACAGCTTATTACTGGTTAACTTGTAAATATTATATTAATTTTATTTCTTATGTCTTCTCTGTCATGTGGACTGGTATGTTTTCTTAGTATAGCAAAAATCTCTCCTTCTCACTGCTTCTCATGATACTGAGACTCCTTCATTTTTCCCAACTACTTTTTTGTGTGGTTATTCAGCCTAACGTTATACTGTCTAGATATAATCCAATAAGGATCTTTACTAAATCAATCAAAATGGCGTATATACATACAGTATAAAGGAATATTCTATGCCCTGTTCTTGAATTTTTTTATACATAGAGCATTATTATTACATTTTATTTATATGGAGTTGGAAACATAAATATTTATCCTTACTATCTTCTTGACAAGTTTTATGATTAAAATCTACTCATAAAAATGTTGATATATAATATTTTATATGTATATTTACTCTAAAATATCAATGTTTATTCCTTACATATTTCACTTACTTGGAAGTGATGTCATCCTGAATGCTCATGTCTAGAAAAGGAAAAAGAACTACATGAACATGGAAGTTGAACCTGCCCAGCTGATGCTTAAAATCTTAACACAAATTGGGCTGTGCTCTACAACTAAATTAAAATGTGGAATTAATGAACAGGCCCATTTTTTTTGGTCAGGCTGCACCTCCCATTCTGTGACAAGAAGTAAGCACATACCACAATATCAAAGAGTAAAAGTACTGTGACTCTAATTATTTCCTATGAGATTGTTATGCCCAAATCTGCAATGTCCCCCAAAAGCCAACAAGGAGAGCGAGTCCCAAATGTACAAGCCAAGAGCTTTATTTTGTGTAAGTTTGCAAACTCAGTCTCTCCGCATGACCAATGTATTGGAATAAACAGAGAGCCTCAAGCTCAGTTAAAGTTGGGTTTTTATTGTTGTAAAATTATGGATAAGGGGTTTCTGAGGTTCCAGACCCCTGATTGGATGACATTTGTTTAGGGGTTTGCTGGTGACTGTGTGCTTGTAGGTGTTCATATCTATAGCTGTTGGCATCTTAGGCATTTCCTTTGGATGATAAGTTCTTGGGTTGTGCTCATGTAATCTTAGTTTATGGTCCTTCCTGCAACGAAGTATTGCTTCAGGGTCAACGACTGAGACTTAGGCCTCTAATAAACTTACTGATGGATAAGTCCTACATTGTCAAGTAATAATGGTTGGAACTAAAGAACTTCCTTTGGGTGATCTATTCATATTTAGATTATCATGGCTGGCTCCTACAGGGATAAAGAAAATATAGTAAAGGGAAAATTCCAGTATTCTTTTCTTTCTGTATATGACTCAAAAGCAAAATCAAAGATAAATAACATTATATATTATATGTAAAAGTTCTCTTTTGCTTTATGTAGGTTTGCCTGGTACCTTAAAAAGACACATAATGCTGGGCAGTGGTGGCACACCTTAATTCCGGCACCCAGGAGGCAGAGGCAAGAGGATCTTTGTGAGTTTGAGCCCAGCCTGGTCTACAAGAGCTAGTTCCAGAAGAGGCTCCAAAGCTGCAGAGAAACCCTGTCTTGAAAAAAACAAAGCAAAGCAAAAAAAGACACATAAATTACACAGATAATTTCTTTAGGAATTTATTTTATTTCACCTAAGTCTATCATAATTCCATTTTTTAATTTTATTTTTATTTTGTTTCCACTATGTCTTAGCTGAGCTAGGTAGCCTTCCAGTGAATGGGCTCCCGAAAGTCAGAAAAAGCAGGATGGATTAATCCTGCTCCCATTGCTCCTATCCCCACACTCCGTCCCAGCCATACAACTGTCCCACAAAATCAAAGGCCCTAGTTCTTCAGTATGCTGGTGCCCTCACTGTCAGGTCAGTGGTATTAGCTTACCATTAGTTCAGGTAAGCTGTTTCAGTGGGTATTCCCATCATGGCCTTGATCTCTTCGACTGTATTCTCACTTCTCCCATTCTTCATCTGGAGTTTGGGAGCTCAGCCCTGTGATCAACTGTGGATCTCTGCATCTGCTACCACCAGTGTCTGAATGTAGGTTCTATGATGGCATTTTAAAAAAATCACCAATCTGACTACAAGGCAAAGGCTCTTCAAGCACCCTTTCCACTATTGCTTAGGGTGTAGCCGGGGTCATCCTTGTGAATTCCTGTGAATTTCTCCAATTCCAGAGTTTTGCTGGTCCCATAATCGTTCCCTCAATCAAGATTCCTATTTCCTTGCTCATTGTCTCTGTCCATATTCCACTTGACAATCCTGTTCCTTCAAGCTCTCCTCCCATCTCCTAGTCACTCTCCCTCTTTCCCTTCGGCATTACTTTCTCCCTGCAACCGTACTTTCCCAATATCTCCAGAGATCCTGTTTTTTTTCCTTTGTTTTTGTTTGTTTTTGTTTTTTGGGATTTTTTGTTTGTGTTTACCTCACCCAGGATGGATTTTTCTAATTTCATTAATTTACCGGCAAATTTCAAAATGTCATTTTTTTTTTAAAGCTGAGATGTACTCAATGGTGTAGTTGATTCTTCATTTATTTATCCATTTTTTTTGGTCAATGGGCATAGACTTTCTTCCATGCTGCTCTTATTACATTATATGCATGGATTTGCCCTTTTTTGTTCACATTATCATCTACTATTCAGAAAAGATCATATAGCAGTGGATTTTACGGAGGACCATATCATATTTGGTGAATAAGTAGATTACAATGATCTTTAGAATGGTTTACTGTGCAGTCTGTCAGTTATAG
>NW_004949192.1:1041474-1052173 GCF_000317375.1 Microtus ochrogaster
CTGAGTATTTATGGCCAGCTATGATAGAATGCTATGTTTCAGTCCAAGGACTTAACCTGTCTCAAATCTGATATTTTTTAATAAATATCTGCATTAAAACAGTATTTGATTAATATGTAAACACATTTGACTGAATGAATTTTCAAAAATTGTAACTAAATGCATAATCCTTGTAGTATATACAGTGCCCAAAAATCCCACTATGCCTAGTGGCAGGACAAATAAAGCCAAATCCTTACTAGAGTGACTATTTGTTGTATTGAACTAATTGAGAAGGAAACTTACAATTATTTTCAGGTTAGCTTGTCATGAAGTGCACTCATATACCAACAGATGGCTTTAAATTGATGGACATACAATTTCCTTAAATAAATTATGTTTTTTATTAAATATAGAAAAAAAAGACTTCAGATTTAATAGTGATTATGTAATTGGGAGAGACGTGCTACTATTTGGAATCTAGTAGATTTTTAAAATAAATTCTTATAAATTATCATTTAGAGGCCATTTTGTATATATTGATTGCTTGCAAGAAACAAAAATATGAAGGCTACTTCTTACAAAGTTAAGTGTGCAAACACCTATCAGGCCTTAAAACAAGCAAAAACTAATGTTAACAATACAAATATATTGATTTTTTTCCTGAAATCAATGAAATTGGATTCGTTTCTTTTACATTAAGACACTGTGGGATACTATATTACAGTCGAGTCTATTTGGAATTGGATTTCAAGTCTGCATTTCTTTCTTAAATTGATTCATTCCCTTGCACAGCACTGTAATCAACTCATTTATATATTATGTATTAAAATTCAACTACATTGAAAATTGTAACTGTATATTATATTTGTATATAATGCATACTGTTGTATTATATTTGTATATAATGCATACTGTTGTATTATATGTAACATATTTAATTACAATTTTACTGCATAAAAAATAATTAAAAACAGACAAAAACAGATTACAAAAAATCAGAAGCCAGATATACTTGGCTGCACAGAGTCACAATCAGAAATCTCCCGACAGGAATGGAGGGTACATTGGAGGCAAAACAGCTGCAAGCTCGCTCAGACAACCTGTCATACATTGCCAGTTTTGTCTGCTGTTAACTGTAGGCAAAAAAAAACAGGGTAAATTGCATTTTATCCTGTGTTCTGTCAGTTGACCTGCTTCTTTTCACAGCATGCAGGGCAGAGGGACTCACGGATGACTCATCAGCTCTGGATGAGATCACCACGTTAATTGCGGTCCTGTGCTTTCCGGTCCTTGTTTTGCGAGCTCTCTCCTTATTGGTTCCTAGATGGCATAAAAAGATCTGCAGTGAGGGATTTTTGCCAGTGAGGCTTTGACTAAAGTCTTGCTAAAAGCTGGACTTTAGTCAAAGCCTCACTGTAAACAACCCCAGAGAATAAAATCTGTCCAAGGGATCTGCAGGAGACAGAAGCAATACAAACATAGGAAAGCAAGGTTTGTTGAGAATCTCCATGTTCCTGCTAAGAGTCCCCTGTTCCTGTTTTCAGTGCAGAATATGTGCTTGAGTCTCCGAAGCCACGGCTTCAGTGTTAATATCTGTGATTCCTTGGTTAGAATTGGATTCTGCATTTTCTGAAATGAAAATGTATTTAGAGAATCAATAACTGACAACAACTGCGATGTACTGACCTTATTCGCCGTTCGTGGCCCCAGTAAGATAATTGCTATGTTGGGGAATAGCCTCAAGCACCTGGGAATCTGAAATTTTGCAAGTGTCTGATTCCCCAATCAGTGTGCTTAGGGACTCTGACATGGCATTTATGAATATGATACCAGTAAGCTGTAATCGGCAGTACTCTATTACAATCAGCCGTCAGCAGGCATAAATGGAAAATTTCAGGTAGACAGCAGGATACAGACCCAAGACATGGGATATATGATCACCTCTTATTTATCTCGCAATGCTTTCCTCTTTTGATACTTGCATTCAGTTCTGAGTTAAACTGATTTTTTTTTCTGTCATCCATTTTCACTTTCATTTTTTTTTTCTGCCGGATCACACACATTTAGATGGGAGGGAGAAATGTGTCAGCGGCTCTGACAGAAATCTCCATGGTTACCACAGGATTTGTTTCTATTGGAGGAATTGGGATCATTCTCCTCGGAGATTTATATTCCGGGAACAGTTTGAATGCACACACTCCTTCAGTCAGCGGAAAGGTGAGCTAATAACATTTTTGGAATAGCGGGTCCTTAATTGAAATGGTGAACAGACGCTTAAAAGAGATCTCACACTAGCTCAGAATTGAGAAATAGATAGTTATTTAGGGGTAAACTCACAAATCAGAATCCTCCGCTTGACCGGTTGAATCACATGATCCAAAAGAGCAGCCGACAGAAAGGGAGCAAGGGGAAGGAAAAAACTGACGGACCTGGAATTTTCATCTGCGTACATATAACATACCAACTTAAGATTAATTGTGTGATAGGAATATATGCTCTTGATTAATATATGCTCTTGTGTGATAGGAATGTATGCTATTGATTAAGATATTGTGTTGTGCAGCTAGTTTAAAATAGAATGTATGATTAAGAAACATAGGTTAACGGGAGTCATCTATAGTAGTCACTTTTGTAGTCATGTTATTCAGCTTTTCTTGATGAAAAGAGATATATTTCTGATGGATAGTTATTCAGATCTCTCAAAAACTAATAGCATATGATATTTAAAATGTTCTAAAAATGTAGGACTGTTTGTGACAATGAGACACACGCCCATCAGCTCCTGGCAGCACCAATTACTTCAAATGAAGATGGGCATCGAGGAGGCTCCTTAGGGAGTTTGCTAGCCATTTGGGCAAGAAACTGCTCTTGCCTGGACCGCTTGATGATATGCTGTATGAACTGGACATAGAACCCACAGAAAAAATGACAGCTGTAGCTGCCTAAAGAAGGTGAGACAGTTCTTCAGTGTTCCTAATTCATGAAACAGTCTGCAAGGCATTCTGTAGGATACAGAAGAAAGTGACTGAAAATCTGCCAGTACAGGTGGAACTGTCTTTGAAATATCCTGGAAAAGTCTACCAGAAACCATGGTTCAGTAGGCTGAAATGGGTACCCACAAAGTTACAGAAGATCTTTGTGTGACTGTCCATGCAGTGAGATGCCACTCTCAAATCTAGAGTTTTTGAGGTTGCTTACAATGTACTTTTTTTTTAAACTAGGCAATATTATATTTCTGGATACTTTGGTGTAGTTGAAGAATAAAGTCATAATTATAGTTTTCCTTAGTTATGATAAAAAGTTATAATGTCCTTTTTTATTTAGAAAAAAATGGGGAGGTTCTGTGGGAGGTGATGTACGCTGTGAATATATTTTATTGCCATGCATTAATAAGGAAGCTTCTTTCAACTAATGGTTTAACAGAGTAAAGCCAGGCTGAAAGAGATATATGAAAATACAGGTGGAGTCATAGAGAAGCCATGTAACTCCAGTCAGAGACAGATGCCTTCACCGGAACCTACCAATACTTGCTAGTAGGTCAAGACCTCATGGGGATGCACAGAATAATGGAGATAGATTAGTTTAGGATATAAGAACTAACTAGCAATACTTTTAAGTTGTTGGCCAAACAGTATTGTAAATAATATAGTTTCACAACAATTGTGATTTCACAAAGAAGCAAAGTTCTTATTGGATTAAATGAATACTGCAGTAGAGGAATAGAAATATTTTGTGGAGCACTGCCATAAAGTAGTCCCACATTACTCAGAATTGAGTATAATAAAGAGTTCTTTAATTAGGGGTATACTCTCAGATTATCAGTCTTCTGGATGAGCAGGAAACAGGAAAATAATCCAGCATCCAAGAGGGAGAAAGAGCACATTTCTCCATCTGTTTTTATAGTACCCCAAGACCACGCCAAAGTGGCCCAGGATCTCAAAACTATTGTCTTAATCAGTTCCCAGAGCACCTCTCCCTTTTGTCTAAATAAGAGAATTTTAAACACAAAGTAAAATTATATACAATCATAACAGATACCACATATAAAATTCAGAGTAACAAACAGCATAAACAATATCAAGCAAGAAATATATGCTAAATGTTTCAATAATTATCCTATCCTATGATGTCTAAGTCTTATATTAGAAATGGCTTGGCCTAGTCATGAAAAAAAAGTAACCATGACTATCTAGTCTTCAATTCCATGAAAGACCTGAGAGGGGAAATAATATTACTTGAATAAATAGAAAAGCTGATCAAGCATCTTCCAAAATGTGCAATAAATGACAGAGACATGTGGTTACCTGGCTAATCACCCAGTCTCATTTGCAACTTTGGAGCAACCAAGTTTGGCTAAAGCTTAGAGTAACTGACAGACCATTTTCAGAGGAAGGTAAAAATTTAAAACCATCTTACTTATCTATCTTTGCATATTTTGGCAGTTCCATTATTTAAATTTATGTTTATTTTTTTCTCACTCTATCTAGGCTGAACTAGGTAGCCTTTCAGAAAATGGGTCCCTAAAGCCAGAAAAAGCAGAAGGGATACATTCTGCTCACACTGCCAGTGACCCCACTGTCTGCTCAAGCCATACAACTGTCATCCATTCTGAGTGCCTAGCTTGATGCTTTGCTGGTTCTCTCACTGTCAGGCCAAAGTTGGCAGGCTCCCATTAGCTCAGCTAAGCTGTTTCAGTGTATACTCACAGTACAGCCTTGATCTCTTTGAATATATTCTCACTCCTCCCAGTCTTCCACTCCACATTGGGAGCTCAGCCCTGTGATTGTCTGTGGATCTCTGCATCTGCTTCCATCAGTTGCTGAATTTTGGCTCTATTGACACTTAAGATATCTAGATCTCCTGTGTAAATTTGAAGCCTAGGGACTTTGGGAGAGGGTTGGATAAGGAAGGGAAGAGGCAGGGAGGGGAGCAGAGAAAAATGTAGAGATCGATAAAAATCAATTAAAAATGTAAAAAAAAAAATAGGATAGGTTTCTATCTGATTACAAGGCAAGCACTGCTCAAGCACCCAATTCATTATTGCTTAGGATCTACACTGGGATCATCCGTGTGAATTCCTGGGAATTTCTCCTATTCCAGTTTTTTGCAGGTTCCCTAATGGCTCCCACAATCAAAATACCTTTTCTCATGCTCTCCATCTCTGTCCATTTCCCATCTCAACAATCCTGTTTTTTTTTTTTTTTCGAGTTCTTCTCCCTCTCTTTTCCAACACACCTTCTTTTCTACTTTTCCCTTTCCCTGTGCTCATACTTTCCTGATTTTCTCAGGACATCTTGTCTATGTTCCCTTCCCAGAGGGATCCATGTTTGTTTCTTTTAATGTTCTCCTTGTTCCTTAGCTTCTCTAAGTTCATGGGGTACGGTTTCTCTATTTTTTGCTTAATAGCTGGTATTCTCACCTATGATTGGATACATACCATCCTCCTTATTCTGGGTCACTCAAGATGTTTTTTTTTCCTTTCTAGTTTCCTCCATTTGCTTGCTCATTTCAAGATATTATTGTTATTTTAACACTGAGTAGTACTCCACTATGTAAATGTACCACAATTCCTTTATCCATTCTTTGATCTAAGGGCATCTAGATTGTTTCCAACTTCTTGCAATTACAAATAATGCTGCTATGAACATAGTGGAACAAATATCCTTATAGCCTAATTGAGTAAATTTTGTATATAACTCTAATTGTAGTATCAATGTGTCTTCCTGTTGGTTGATTTCTAATTTTCTGAGAAACTGCCATACCGAACTCCAGAGTGTTGTTCAAGTTTTAATCCCATTGTCACTCTGTGTCTGAGATGGAATATACAGGAGTTTCCTCAAAGCTGCTCTTGTTACATTAGATGCATGAAGACAATAAGAGAAGAACCCAGACTTTTGCTCATTTCTTGGTATTATCATCTATTATTCATAAAAGATAATTTAACATTACTGTCTACAGAGGACCGTATCGTATTTGGCGAGTAAGTAGATTACAATGATCTTTAGAGTGGTTAACGGTGGGGAATGTGATTTATAGTCATTATCTTATTCTTTTGCTTTAATGGTTACGTTGTAACCTGAGGCAGTCAAATAGCAATCACAGGAAAAAAAATAAATTTTATCCTGAGTTCCCATTTCAACTGTTCTGCCTCTTCTTACAACATACAGCCAGGAAGGGGACGCAGATGAATCATAAGCTATTGATGACATCATCAGATTAAATGAAGGCCTGAGCTTTCCGATGCTTCATTTTAGATCTCTCTCCTTATTGATTCCTAGATGGCATAAAAGTGCAGTGTCTGCACTGAGGGATTTTACCCATCAGACTAAACTAGACTTTAGTCAGGCTCCTGATGGGGGGAAAAACACAGAGAAGAAAATCTGTCCCAGAGACCTATAGGAGACAGAAGCAATAGGAAAATAAGAACCTAGGAAAATAAGGATTTTTGTGAGATTTCACATACTCCTGCTAAGACGCACCTGTTCCTGTTTGCCGTGCAGGAGATGTGCTCGAGTCTCTGAAGCAACCACTTCAGCCTTAATATCTGTGATTCCTGGGTTAATCTTGGAGTCTGCATTTTCTGTAATGAAGATGTAATTCTAAGGTCAATACGTGATGACACCTGGGAATGTACTCATTATATGCTCCATTGCACGCCCTAGTAAGATAATTGCATTGTTGGAAAATATCCTCAGGCACCTGGGAATCTGAAAACTTCAAGTTCTGGATTCCCCAATCACTGTGTTTAGGGACTCTGACAAGGTGTTTCTGAATGTGATAACAGTAAGCTGCAATCAGCAGCACAGAATCCCAGTCAGCCATCAGCAGGCAGAAATGGGATATTGCAGGTAGATAGGCAGGACACAGTTTCAAAGAGTGGGATGTATGATCATCTCCTAGATACCTGTGATATTTTCTTTTTTGATAATTGGATTCTGGTGCTAGGTAAAATACATTTATTCCTGTCATCCACTTTCACTTTCATTTTTTTTTTCTGCTGGTCCACACACAGACGGGATGGAGAAATGAGTGAGCAGTTCTGATCTAGATCACCAAGGTTACCACAGGATTTGTGCCTATTGAATTGAGATCATTCCTCTCATTGTTGCCGGAACAATTTGAATGCATACACTTCTTCAGTCAGAGGCAAGGAGTGGTAATTACAGTTTTCAGCATTGCAGGTCCTTCCAAGTCAGGCTCCGGCTATATGTCAGCTCTCAGCTTCTCATCTTTATAAGCAAAACTCGAATGTACATAGATTCACACAAGGCAAAAAGCTCTTGACTACTATATGAGACTAAGCCCAGGGAATTTAACAAAATCAGGTACTGGTTTATTCCCAGTATTTCTGTTCTGAGTCACCTGCTATGGTCTCTTACATAGATAGATTCCTGCTTCTGAAACCTCTGCTTCTCTTTAAACTTTTGGCGCCACTCAGTCTTGAAATACTGCAGTATCTGAAAGGATATAATTCACTTCAGGCTTTAGCCTCTGACAGAGTAAAGGAAGTCATTCCCTCTCCTCCTTTCTCTGAGATCCATTGTGGGAATGGCTATGACGTAGTTTTTTTTTTTTCTTCATGAAAACTTACAGTCATTGATAATATTATACAGTAACATATGAAGGCATGATCCTACCTGTCACCAAAGACTCTCTCAGTACAATAAGGTTTAGAAGAGGAAACATACTTCTTTTATCCTATTGCCTTTTATGTTCTCACAGGCTCAACTCTGCTATCTTGGTAGGCACAGACTTTGTGTTTTGGAATATAAAACTCTTGTACATGATTTTTTTTTTTGCTTGTATGCCCTTTTATATTTAGGAAATCAGATATCATAAGCTTTTCTGGAAATCAACTATATATTGTTCATGGCATCATGATCAATACTACCCTTTAAAATAATTAACACAACAGATATCTTTGTTATTGTGTGTTGTCTTTGTGTACTTTGAGCAAGTACATATCTTATCTTGTATCTTTTCTTCTTTTCCATGGAGATGAAAGGAAGACTTGAGACACAACAAAACCCACGTGGTGAGGTTTATTGAGGGGAGGGTGGAGCGTGCTCGACAGTGAAGGGAGGAAAGGGGAAAGAGGAGTAACGAATGGCTTTTCAGCTTTTAAAGGGGACCCCCACGCACATGCATCAAATGCCACGTTCTGTGCCTGCACGCAGGGGCCTTTGCATTGGACGCTAGGTGCGTGTGCTCCTGGGAAAAGTAGTTCCCCAGGCTAGCATCGCTCAGAAGCCTCCTGGGAAATGCACTTCCCCGGGAGAACAACATTTCCACCCTTTTTGATTTATTAAAAATTTGGGGGGTTGAGGGTCTTAATGGGCAGGGAATGAAGGCATAGCCTGTTCTCTCATAACTGCTTCCTGCTGACTTTGTGGGCGTTGAGGGGTCCGGGGTGTCCAGTGTGTCTTGGGGATAGTGTCCTCTTTGCTGGTGTCCGGGGATGGCTGATTGAAACCGAATGTGTCTGTGTCTTGAGGAACTGGGTCATCGTAAGATGCTGGAAAACAAAAGTCATGTTAGGAGAGAGAAAAAAAAATTAAAAAGGAGATTTGAGGCAGGGGGCTTCAGGGTTTGAGGTAGTGGGGGCATTAGGGTTTTTGAGGCCAAGAATGATAAAAATTAAATGATACTTATTCCATTTGAGGACTTATTCCTTTCGAGTCCGGTCCATTCAGATGCGTCAAGCTGGCTCCCTGGGACTTAAAGAAATAAATTCTTAACATGTATGATGTTTTGGGCATTACCTTAACATCCAGGAGACACTGCTGCAATCAGTGGCGAACCTGTGGTGTCAAGGAACTTTGTTAAGAATTTGCTTACCACCTGAACCTTTGGCGCCGTGTCTGATGATGATTCCTGTAACGCCAGCTGAGTGGCTATTTGGAAATTTAGAAAAAGAGGAGAAAGGAAAATATGTTGGCACAAGAGAGTTGATTGAAGGACAGGACCTCTATTTTCCTTGCACTGGCGTCCTCTGGAAATTAAGAGAGCAAGGTCCTGTCTGAGTTACCGTGTATGAGCTCTTGAGCTGGAGGAGTAAATGGTTTAAGATGTGACTGGTGAATCCAGTGAGGAATTCCCTTGAGCTTAGCAGCTGTGGGAGTCAAAAGACTTACTCTGAGGGGCTCTGCCATTTAGGGGAAAAAGGTGAGGGACATTGATCTGGGGGGGAATAATACCTGATCTCCGATTTTAATCGGTGGTGGCCATGGATTAGCACATGGTTGAGGTAATGAGTGGTCGATAAAATCCCACAGTAGCAAGTGTAGATGGGTTAGTAGTGGCATGAGCAGGTGATCAGGAAGGGGGGAGGTTTTAGCTGGGAGGCCAGGGGTTAGAATGGGCTGCCCATACATGAGTTCAAAAAGTGAGATAAAAAGGGGACTTTTGGGGAGGGCTCTAAGCCTGAGGAGGGCCAGAGGTAGGAGTCTTACCCAATCAAGGTGAAGTTCCTAGGACATTTTAACAAGGGCATCTTTTAAAGAACGGTTAGTCTGTTCTACCTTACCTGAAGACTGAGGGTGGTATGGGATATGGAAAAGCGAGGGAATGTTAAGGGCCTTGGACAGGTTTTGAGAGATCTGGGAAGTGAACTCAGGGCCATTATCTGACTGAACAGAGGTTGGAATTCCAAACTGGGCAATGATTTCTCAGAGAAGAACATCGGAGACTGTCTGGGCTCTCTTTTTGGTGGTGGGGAAGGCTTCAACCCACCCAGACATTGTATCCACCAAAACCAGGAGATATTTAATTTTTTTTTTACTGTGGGCATATGAGTAAAATCCAGCTGCCAGTCAGTTCCTGGAAGGGAGACCCTGGCCTGTTGAGTAGGAAAAGGGAAGCTACGGTATTTGGTCTTAGGATCTGGCTTCTGGCAGATCTGACAGGAGGCAGTGATAGCCTTAAGGAACCTGATATCCTCAGGGATGGGTTGGAGGTGAGCCCTAAGAAAATGAAGTAGATCTTGTTATTAGGATGAAAGAGCTGATGTAGGTAGGACAGGATCTGTTGGGTGTCAGGGGGTGTCTGTGAGAGTGTGGGCTGCACTGTAAGAACTCCCTGAGGTGACTGAGCTATATCTGGGCTCTGGAGTGCTGCTGTCTTAGCTGCTCTGTCAGCCCTGTTATTTCCCTTGGAAACAATGGAACTGTCGGATTGGTGCGTCTGACAGGGAATAATTCCTATAGTTTTAGGGAGATGGGAGGCTTTTAACAGGTTCATAATATAACCTGAATTAGTTATGGATCATCCTTTTGTCGTAAGATGCCCGCGCTCCTTCCAGATAGCTGCGGGGGACAGGAGGATATGAAACGCATACTTAGAGTCTATGTAAACATTTAAAGATTGTCCCTTGGCTAACTGAAAGGCACAGGTGAGAACTATCATCTCAGCCTGCTGGTTAGTAGTATGTGCAGGGAGTGCCCCTGCCTCAACTATCTCTGTATCTGATACTATGGCATAGCCTGCTCTATGGGTCCTATCACATAAAAAGGAGCTGCCATCTGTATACCAGGTATAAGTGGCCTGGGACAGTTTGCCCTCCTGTATATGTGAGGGGTGGAGCAGTAGATCACCTAACTTCTCTATGCAGGAGTGGGATGTGGAATCATTAACATTAGATTGAGGTAGAAGATTTGAGATATTAAGGGGTGGGCAGCATTGAAATGTGAGACTGGCATCTTCTACCAGCGCCACCTGG
>NW_004949192.1:1052283-1055444 GCF_000317375.1 Microtus ochrogaster
ACATGGATTAGCAGCACATGGTTGAGGTAATGCATGGTAGGTAAAATCCCACAGTAGCGAGCATAGATGGGTTAGTAGTGGTGTGAGCAGGTGATCAGGAAGGGGGGGTTAGGTGGGAGGCCGGGGGTTAGAATGGGCTGCCCATACATGAGTTCCAAAGGTGAGATAAAAAGGGGACTTTTGGGGAGGGCTCTAAGCCTGAGGAGGGCCAGAGGTAGGAGTCTTTCCCAGTCAAGGTGAAGTTCCTAGGACATTTTAACAAGGGCATCTTTTAAAGAATGGTTAGTCCGTTCTACCTTACCTGAAGACTGAGGGTGGTATGGGATATGGAAAAGCGAGGGAATGTTAAGGGCCTTGGACAGGTTTTGAGAGATCTGGGAAGTGAACTCAGGGCCATTATCTGACTGAAGAGAGGTTGGAATTCCAAACTGGGCAATGATTTCTCAGAGAAGAACATCGGAGACTGTCTGGGCTCTCTTTTTTGGTGGTGGGGAAGGCTTCAACCCACCCAGACATTGTATCCACCAAAACCAGGAGATATTTAATACTTTTGACTGTGGGCATATGAGTAAAATCCAGCTGCCAGTCAGTTCCTGGAAGGGAGCCCCTGGCCGGGTGAGTAGGAAAAGGGAAGCTACGGTATTTGGTCTTAGGATCTGGCTTCTGGCAGATCTGACAGGAGGCAGTGATAGCCTTAAGGAACCTGATATCCTCAGGGGTGGGTTGGAGGTGAGCCCTATCAAAATGAAGTAGATCTTTGTTATTAGGATGAAAGAGCTGATGTAGGTAGGACAGGATCTGTTGGGTGTCAGGGGGTGTCTGTGAGAGTGGGGGCTGCACTGTAAGAACTTACTGAGGTGACTGAGCTATATCTGGGCTCTGGAGTGCTGCTGTCTTAGCTGCTCTGTCAGCCCGATTATTTCCCTTGGAAACAATGGAACTGTCGGATTGGTGCATCTGACAGGGAATAATTCCTATAGCTTCAGGGAGATGGGAGGCTTTTTAACAGGTTCATAATATAACCTGAGTTAGTTATGGATCCTCCTTTTGTCGTAAGATGCCTGTGCTCCTTCAGATAGCTGCGTGGGACAGGAGGACATGAAACGCATACTTAGAGTCTATGTAAACATTTAAAGATTGTCCCTTGGCTAACTGAAAGGCACGGGTGAGAGCTATCAGCTCAGCCTGCTGGTTAGTGGTATGGGCAGGGAGTCCCCCTGCCTCAACTATCTCTGTATCTGATACTGTGGCATAGCCTGCTCTACGGGTCCTATCACATAAAAAAAGGAGCTTCCATCTGTATACCAGGTATAAGTGGCCTGGGACAGTTTGCCCTCCTGTATATGTGAGGGGTGGAGCAGTAGATCATCTAACTTCTCTATGCAGGAGTGGGATGGGGAATCATTAACATTAGATTGAGGTAGAAGATTTGAGTTATTAAGGGGTGGGCAGCATTGAAATGTGAGACTGGCATCTTCTACCAGCGCCACCTGGAGGGAAAGGACTCAGCAAGGGGGTAGGGTTTGTAAACCTTTGTAAGTTAAGAGGTTGGACAGATTATGGTGAGAGAAGACTGTGGTGGGTGCCCCAAAGGTTAGTTTCTTTGACACAGGAATAAGAAGCTCAGCAGTCATCAAAGCATGAATGCAGGGTGCCCAGTCCCAATTGGTGAGGTCCATCTTCTTTGACAGGTATGCTACAGGCACAAGAGAATGTCCCAATTGATGTCCTAAAACCCCAAATCCTTCCTCTTCTGCTACATAAAGAGAAAAGGGAATATTTAAATCTGGAAGATGAAGAGCTGGAACCTGGATTAGGGCCTGTTGGAGTTTCTGGAAGGGTTTGGTAACAGGTTGGGGAAGGGGCTCATTCAGGGAGCCAATAACTGCTTAGTACAAGGGGTGGGCAAGGAGAGAAAAGGAGGGGATCTGGGAATACAGGAAACCAGCCACTCTCAGGAATGATAAGACCTCCTCTTTGGTGGAAGGAACTGCAAGAGATTGAATTAGTTTTTTTCTGTCCAGAGTGATAGCCTTTTGGTTTGGGGTTATGGCTAATCCCAAATATGTTACCTGAGTGGTGGACAATTGAGCCTTAGAAGGTGAGACTCTATAGCCCCTTTTAGATAGGAAATTTAATAGGGTGATGGTGTCTGTCTTGCTGATCTCCAAAGACAAGCTCCATAGGAGAATGTCGTCTACATATTGAATTAGTTTTGATTTATGGAGAGATAGTGAGAGCAGATCAGAGGCCAAAGCCTGGCGAAAGAGGTGTTGGCTGTCCTGGAATCCCTGGGGAAGGATGGTCCAGGTGAGCTGTGTGGAAAAATTAGTGTCAGGATCAGTCCAGGTGAAGGCAAAAATGTTTTGAGATTGAGGGCTGAGGGGAATGGAGGAAAAAAAAAAGCATCCTTAAGGTCTAGAACTGAGAAGTGAGAGGTTCCTGGAGGAATGTTAGACAGAAGGGTCAGGGGATGAGGGACGACTGGGTAAAGAGAAACAACAGCAGAGTTAATGAGCCTGAGGTCCTGAACCAAACAACAAATCCCATTAGATTTTTTAACAGCCAGTATAGGGGTATTAAAGTGGGAGTTGGTGGTGACCTTTCCTCAAAAGGTCAGAGATAATAGATTTAAGTCCTCTGAGGCTCTGGGAAGAGAGGGGTTACTGAGCTTGAGTAATATACTTGGTGGGATTTTGTAACTGAATAACAACAGGGGAATGGTGTTTAGTGACAGCAGGATTTTGGGTTTCCCACACCAGAGGATCCACTTGGGAAGCTGGAAGAGGAAAAGACGTGTTAGTGTCAGAAGGTTGGGGAGCCAGGAGAAGAAGAAGCTGTGTCATCAACGAATCTGGAAAAAAGCGAATGGGGGGAGCTAAAGAAATGGAGGCTCCCACCTTAGTTAAAAGGTCCCTTCCCATAATGGATACTGGACAAGTTGGCATAACTAAGAATGAATGAGTGAGAAAAATACCTCTAAACATGCAACTGAGAGGTGGAGTCTGTTGAGGTAAATAAGGCTGTCCCCCCACTCCGACAATAGGGGAACTTGAAGGAGAGGTTGGCCCCCAGAATTCTCTCAGAACAAAATACGTTGCTCTGGTATCCAAGAGGAATGAGATGAGCCGTCCTGACACAGTGAGAATTACCTGTGGCTC
>NW_004949192.1:1055544-1058207 GCF_000317375.1 Microtus ochrogaster
CCACCTGGAGGGAAAGGACTCAGGAAGTGGGTAGGGTTTGTAAGCCTTTGTAAGTTAAGAGGTTGGACAGATTATGGTGAGAGAAGACTGTGGTGGGTGCCCCAAAGGTTAGTTTCTTTGACACACGAATAAGAAGGTCAGCAGCCACCAAAGCATGTATGCAGGGTGCCCAGCCCTGAGTGGTGAGGTCCATCTTCTTTGACAGGTATGCTACAGGCACTAGAGAATGTCCCAATTGATGTCCTAAAACCCCAAGGGCATAGTCCTTCTCTTCTGCTACATAAAGAAAAAAGGGAAGATTTAAATCTGGAAGAGGAAAAGCTGGAGCCTGGACTAGGGCCTGTTGGAGTCTCTGGTAGAGTTTGGTAACAGGATGGGGAAGGGGCTCATTCAGGCAGCCAAGAACTGCTTAGTACAGGGGATGGGCAAGGAGAGAAAAGGAGGGGATCCAGGAATGCAGAAAACCAGCCACTCTCAGGAATGATAAGACCTCTTCTTTGGTGGAAGGAACTGCAAAAGAATGAATTAGTTTTTTTCTGTTCAGAGTGATAGCCTTTTGGTTTGGGGTCATGGCTAATCCCAAATACGTTACCCGAGTGGTGGACAATTGACCCTTAGAAGGTGAGACTCTATAGCCCCTTTTGGATAGGAAATTTAATAGGGCTGTGGTGTCTGTCTTGCTGATCTCCAAAGACGGAGATCAGCATAGGAGAATGTCGTCTACATACTGAATTAGTTTTGATTTATGGAGTTAGTGAAAGCAGATCAAAGGCTAAAGCCTGGCCAAAGAGGTGTGGGCTGTCCCAGAGCCGAAGGTCCTGAACCAAACAATAAGTCCCGTTAGATTTTTTAACAGCCAGTATAGTGGTATTAAAGGGGGAGTTTGTGGTGCCGAGCAGCCTTTTCCTCAAAAGGTCAGATAATAGATTTAAGTTCTCTGAGGCTCTAGGAAGAGAGGGGTTACTGAGCTTGAGTAATATACTTGGTGGGGTTTTGTAACTGAATAACAACAGGGGAATGGTGTTTAGTGACAGCAGGATTTTGGGTTTCCCACACCAGAGGATCCACTTGGGAAGCTGGAAGAGGAAAAGACGTGTTAGTGTCAGAAGGTTGGGGAGCCAGGAGAAGAAGAAGCTGTGTCATCAACGAATCTGGAAAAAAGCGAATGGGGGGAGCTAAAGAAATGGAGGCTCCCACCTTAGTTAAAAGGTCCCTTCCCATAATGGATACTGGACAAGTTGGCATAACTAAGAATGAATGAGTGAGAAAAATACCTCTAAACATGCAACTGAGAGGTGGAGTCTGTTGAGGTAAATAAGGCTGTCCCCCCACTCCGACAATAGGGGAACTTGAAGGAGAGGTTGGCCCCCAGAATTCTCTCAGAACAAAATACGTTGCTCTGGTATCCAAGAGGAATGAGATGAGCCGTCCTGACACAGTGAGAATTACCTGTGGCTCCTGATTGCAGATGACAGTGACAATCGGGTCATTAAGGGAGGAGCCCGGACAACTTCAGTCATCCAGGGCCAAGCCCAAGAGGTCAACTTGGGAATTTTTAGGGTCTAATGCCTCCATGCCACCAAGCACACGAGAACAATCTACAGACGAGTGACCTTCCCTGTGATACCTTGGACAAGATCCCCTAGGACTACGATGGGGATTAGGGCATCCTCGGGCCCAGTCACCCATCTTACCACACTTGAAGCACGGACCCGTTGGTTCATGCACGCTAGGAGGCGGGAGAGAAGCAAGAACGGGACAGGAAGGGTTGTCTGTCACCTCGGTCGGTTGAGCAGCCGTGGCTATCACGTGGCGGTGATTGCCAGCTTCGTTGTGTACACTTTGAAAGCTGTCTCCAGGACTTCTGTCTGTGGGGTTAAAGGGCCCTTCTCCAAAACCCCTGAGCTTCACCTTGATGTCTGAATAACAAAGTGAGTTATTAAAAGTGATTTAAAAAGTGAGTCATTAGTAACTCTCTGCCCTCCGGGGATTCTGGATCTAAATTCATTAACTGCAACAGGGCTTTTGTAAGGCATTCCAAAAATGCAGAAGGATTTTCCTTTGTATCCTGGATAATCTGTGAAAGTTTAGAATAATTTACTGGCTTAAGGGTAGCCTTATGGAGGCCTTTCAGGAGACAAGTTAAAAACCGGTCCCTGGCCAAGATCCCACCTTTTATAGTCCCAGTGTGGTTCTTGGTTTGGGACCACCTCTGCCCCCTGAGGGTGGGAGGCTAGAGTGGGGTGAACTTCATCCACGTGCTGTCTGGCCTGCTCCCAGACCCACCTGTGCTCCTCGGGAAGTAAGTTATTAGACAAGACCATAAAAATTTCGTGGAAAGTAAGGTTGTAGGATTAGATAATATATTGAAATTCTTTTATAAAAGTGGTAGGATTAGATGCATAGGACCCAAGTAATTTGGCTATATGGGAAAGTTCCTACAGGGAAAACACAACATGAACCCTAACCAACCCATCTGCACCAGCCATCTCCCATAGTGGCAGGATTGCAGCAGGCTTGGCTTGGTTAGGATTAGGCTCCGCGGCGGCACATGAACGTGTGAGCGGAGGAGTGAAGACAGGTGCCAGCACTAGACGGCCAGTGAGAGAGGAAGGGGAACTCAGCAGGGCTTTGGAAGACCGAGGAGGAAGAGTAGGGCGGGA
>NW_004949192.1:1058307-1068522 GCF_000317375.1 Microtus ochrogaster
CGTGGCGGTGATTGCCAGCTTCGTTGTGTACACTTTGAAAGCTGTCTCCAGGACTTCTGTCTGTGGGGTTAAAGGGCCCTTCTCCAAAACCCCTGAGCTTCACCTTGATGTCTGAATAACAAAGTGAGTTATTAAAAGTGATTTAAAAAGTGAGTCATTAGTAACTCTCTGCCCTCCGGGGATTCTGGATCTAAATTCGTTAACTGCAACAGGGCTTTGGTAAGGCGTTCCAAAAATGCAGAAGGGTTTTCCCTTGTATCCTGGATAATCTCTGAAAGTTTAGAATAATTTACTGGCTTAAGGGGAGCCTTATGGAGGCCTGTCAGGAGACAAGTTAAAAATCAGTCCCTGGCAAAGATCCCACCTTTTATAGTCCCAGTGTGGTTCTTGGTTTGGGACCACCTCTGCCCCCAGAGGGTGGGAGGCTAGAGTTTGGTGAACTTCATCCACGTACTGTCTGGCCTGCTCCCAGACCCACCTGTGCTCCTCGGGAAGTAAGTTATTAGACAAGACCATAAAAATTTCGTGGAAAGTAAGGTTGTAGGATTGGATAATATATTGAAATTCTTTCATAAAAGTGGTAGGATTAGATGTATAGGACCCAAGTAATTTGGCTGTATGAGAAAGTTCCGACAGGGAAAACACAACATGAACCCTAACCAACCCATCTGCACCAGCCATCTCCCATAGTGGCAGGATGGCAGCAGGCTTGGCTTGGTTAGGATTAGGCTCCGCGGCGGCACATGAACGCGTGAGCGGAGGATTGAAGGAAGGTGCCAGCACTAGACGGCCAGTGAGAGAGGAAGGGGAACTCAGCAGGGCTTTGGAAGACCGAGGAGGAAGAGTAGGGCGGGAGGGAGATGGGGAGAATGAATCCGAAGAGACATCTGATGACCTGTGTGACCTACGATGAGAAGAGTGGGAGTGGGAGGAAGCAGAGCCTGAGGAGCCGGATGGAGATCTGCTGCCGGAAGAAGGATGTTTACGTGAGATTCTTTTAGATCTGGAACAGGATTTGGGTGGGGTCTCTGGGGGCCCAGAAGGAGAAAGGTTAGGTGATGTTTCCTTATGCCTGGACCTGGAAGAAGATTTACATGGGACTTCCGGAGACCTAGAACTGGAAGGTTTATGTGAGGTGTCATGAAAAGAAAACTCAGATGAGGGTTTTTTATGCCTAGAAGAAACTTTGGAAGAAGAAGACTTAGGTGAGGTGTCACTTGACTCAGCAGAGCGGAAGGAGGTGGCTCTCGGAGACCAGGTGTGTGTGTGTGTGTGTGTGTGTGTGTGTGTGTGTGTGTGTGTGTGTGTTTCAGCTGGGTCCATGGCAGGAGCAGAGGGTTCCAGAGTAGCAGATGGCATAGCTAAAAACATGTGAGCAGTTGAACAGTGGGCAAGAACAGAGGGGTCAATCTTAAGAGCCATATAGAAAAAAGCAGAGATATATAGGAGTTCTTTCCATTTGCCTGTACGGTGGCAGTAATTTGCTAGCTCCAGTAAAATGTTGGGGTTGAAAGTGCCGTTAGGTGGCCATTTGTAATTAACCTCTAAGGAATATCAGGGCCATTTTTTGGAGCAGAGATGGATGAGTGTGGATAACTGTAAGGAAGGCATTAAAGAATGGGGTTGAAGGGCCTCCAAAACGCATCCCAGTGGGGACGATGCAGGGATAGATTTGGATGGCTTTTTACCCATGGCTAAGGCCATGAAAACAACCGCAAAAAATGTGGCACCTCAAGCTTCCAGAGGACGGCTCCCCGATAAAGCGAGATGCAGATAGCACAAGCACTCAGGACTTGTGAGCAGGCATCCAAGCTCACAAGTGAAGTGCTAGGCGATCTTGCTGAATGCCTCAAGCAGAGGAAGGGCAGATGGGCAGGAGGAATGCAGCGAAGGTCAAGCTGCACTTTAGCAGCTGTACAGAGAGAAGGCAGTAAAGGAATGAAAAAGAGAGAGAGAGAAAAAGATGGGGATCCCAGGCCCCCAGGGGCAGGTGGGCTGGCGCACTGGCTAAAGCCGAGCCATCCCTGACATGGATTTAGCCAAGGATGCAAGCCAGGAGTAAATGCTAGTGAAGGGGACAACCAGGGAGGCCACCCCCCCCCCAACCACAGAGAACACCGGATGTTGCCGGGAGTTCAACGGTCAATTCTTGGGTTCAAAGGGGCGATTAAACTAGCTGGAAGGGAAAACTCTCGATTAGGAGTCAGTGTTGTTCGTGGAGCCATGTCTGGGCAGATGGAACAGTGGGTCTCGTTGTGGAGCCTGTCCTTGGTCCTGATTGTGCCCGGGGAGGCTTCAGAGCTCACTAAAGCCGAGGCTCAGGCCTCAGGTGGAAATCCGGGGCGATCAGATCTCCCAGGTTTCACAGCACCAAATCTTCTTCTTCTTTTCCCCAAGTGTTCTTGGGGAAAGGAAGATGCAAGACACAACAAAACCCATGTGGCAAGGTTTATTGTGGGGAGGGTGGAGCGTGCTCGACAGTGAAGGGAGGAAAGAGGAAAGAGGACTAAGGAAGGGTGTTTCAGCTTTTAAAGGGGACCCCCATGTACATGCATCAAATGCCATGTCCTGTGCTTGCATGCAGGGGCCTTTGCGTGGGACACTGGGTATGTGCGCTCCTGGGAAATGCAGTTCCCCGGGAGAACAACATCTTCCATCTCAGTCTCTGAATTCCTATATCTGCTAGTAATGTTCAGACTGGGAAACACTGGTACT
Organism: Microtus ochrogaster; assembly: GCF_000317375.1. Classification (NCBI taxonomy): domain Eukaryota; kingdom Metazoa; phylum Chordata; class Mammalia; order Rodentia; family Cricetidae; genus Microtus; species Microtus ochrogaster. The sequence goes on from NW_004949192.1 coordinate 1,061,023, forward strand.
TTGGAATCAACAGCATCCATTTAAATCAGTTGCAATATTTCTGCCATATTTTTCAATATAAATGTACGTGGCTTTCAAGTAGGCTTTAGAGACATGTAACATCAGACATAATACAACAAAGCCTCTTATTTTCTATAGAAAGACCTTCCCTGCACATCATTATGTTATTTCCCAACAAGTGCCAAAGGAATATCTTTGATGTGGGTCACATGATGCTCAGATATGTTAGGATATCAATATTGCATTTGGACTCAAGGTTTTTTTTTGTTTTTTTGACTCTAGAAGAATTAAAGGAATTATTTTTATGTAAGTCTGTCAGCATTTTATTATTTTATTTCTAGCCATAAATGTAGTGTGTGTTATGCTTTCATCACATAGTCTTAACAACAATATTTACATGATTTTTCCACTTATATCGAAGGCAGAGATATTGGGCGCTTAAAAGAAATCTCACACTGGCTCAGAACTGAAAGATAGATAGTTATTTATTTAGGGGGAAAGCTTACAAATCAGGATTCTCTGCTTGAATGTTGGATGGAGATGAGAAAATAACAATCTAAAGGAACAAAACAGGAACTGGGGGCGGGGAGAAGAGTCCTAATGTGCTTGGCTTCTAGGTAAATAGTCTATGAGGCCACACCCCAGTAGGTGGGTAAACTTTCCTGCAGCACCTCCCCTATTTGTTTAAATAAACCTAATACAAAATTATATGCAGCAAGAAAAATATCCTATTCTGACTAGTTTAAGTCTTGTATAATAAATAACTTGTCCAAGTCATGTGAGGAAAGTAACTACACTTCTCTAGTCTTGAACCCCATCGAAGATCCGAGAAGGGAAATAATGTTATTTGAGTGAGTAGGAAGTGCAATCAAGCAACTTCCAAAATGTACAACAAATGACAGAGACAACTGGCCCCCTGGAAAATCACCCAAAGTCTCATTTGCAACATTGAGGCAATCAACTTTGGCTAAGGCCTAGAATAACTCACAGACTAATTTCAAAGGAAAGAAATTTTTCAAAACCATCTTACCCTGTCTCGGCAAGATTTGACAGTCTTGCCTATCCATTTTTGGATACTATGTATTTTGTCGGTGCTTGAGGTATGGGCAGTTCCTTGCCCAAAAGGCCGGTTTTGCCAAGAAGAAAACAAGCTCCAAGTGGAGTGTCTTCAGTGCTCAACATTTTCTCAGGCATAGATCGGTGCTGCCAGGAGCAATTGTGTCTCACTTCAACTGAACTCTAAGTTATTTAAATGCCATTTTCTACAGATCGTTTATTGTAAATGAACAAATGTATACCTAACTATCCCAAACTATGTACATTATGTGGTAGCTATAGAACCATTTTTAGCAAAGACATTTTGTAATTATGTAGTTTATCAATGTTAGTGTACTGCAGAAATGGATCTAATGTTTTTGTTACTTCTGTGATGATTCAATCTCTATTGATACTAAGCAGCTTACTGCTCACTCATCATAAACTCCATTTAACACTTTTTTTTTCTTCTCAGCAACATTGAAGTATGGTTCCCCTGCCTAAGTTTATACTGACTAGCTAAATTCTATTAAACTTATTTATTAAACAATTTACAGTGATATTTATTCACACTGTGAACTGTATTGGCTCTTAACAGGTAAGACTTATACTCATAAAAGGCAGGAAGAAGAAAAAAACTGCTTGCAATATAAGATTAATAGCAGAACTGACAAGAAGAGAACAGCTTAATATATTTTAAATGAGGATTGGGTTAAATATAAGGTATTTTTGTAAGAGACTTAAAAGTACATACCAGTTTAAAACATGAGACTTATTGTTTTCGTAGTCTGAAATAAGATGTAATGAACAATAATATTAAGGATAGGTGTATTTAAGTTACATGTATGATTATACACAGAGAGAGTGAACAGGAATTGGCAAAGTGGATGCTCTTGATGGGTCTGCCAAAGGCATGCCACTGTGCAAAACACATGTAACAGAGTCAACAAGAAAATTTAATGAAAAAAATATAAGTAAACCGGGGGACAAGACAGGGCATGCTTTAGTAAGGATGGGAGAACTTGGTCACCTCACCTAGCTCTCAGATAAGATGGCGGTAAGGTCACCCAGGCAATGAAGTTAACACTGGGGAAACAGGCAGGGCATACTTCAGTAAAGATGGCGTAACTTGGTCACCTGACCTGGCTCTCATCCAAGATGGTGGCGAAGTCACCTGACCCTAGTCAAAATGGCAGCAGCCAAACATTGCATGAAAAAGTCAAAAGTTTTGAGCTGCAGGGATTTTAAGATTAATAAGAGAGACCTAGAGGCATGATCTGCCCTGTCGCTGAGCCACCATGCCACACCACAAGCCATAGAAGGGAGCAAAATGCTGGAACTGAAAAAGCTGCACCATGCCACGGCTGGAATTGAAAAAAGCCAGCTGGAATTTTAAAAACGCCAGGGTCCTGACATGGATAGCTCACTACCCATAGCTAAATTATGAAAACCCATAAAACAGCGACACCATAAGGCCTATAACGGGGACGTCTCCCCCCATAGGTGGGGTGCAAATCAGAGTAAACACCACAGGACCCATGAACTGGGCATCCCCGCACCCTGGGTGGGGTGTTATGGCCTGACTAGATCTGATTGGGGTGACTCAGAAGCCAGAAAGGCCAAACGTCGCTCCAAGCGGCCTTTTAAGGGAAGGGGGAAAAAAGAAAAGAAATGGAAAAAAAAGAGAAAGAAGAATCTGTCAGATAGACTGCACAGAATATGCACTGTTACGGGCTGACTGACCCCAGGTCAGTACAAACACGATTTTAGCTGAGGGAAAGAACAATAGCAGAATGGGGGAGACTTACTAATGGAAGTCGGTGGTGGGAGTAGAAAAATAAACTCTGGTTCAGGATCCCAAACTCTGGAGAGGAACTGGAGTGGGAAGGCCTATCAGAGTCATGGTACCAAACATTTTGGACTTGCTGCGGGTCCCCAGCAGCTTGCTGTGGGGTCGAGATCAGCAGCAGGTCCACAAACCAAGGTGGCTGATCCCGTGGGTGGCCCTGGTGGCTAGCCATGTGGTGGCAGGCAGGCAAGGGGCAGATAGACAGGCATACCATGCAGATGGGTTTGCTGCAAGCTTCTGGTTCCCAACAGCCGCCAGTCTTAAGCAGCGAGACCACATGGCAGATCTCCATGTGACTTCGGCAGGTAGGCTAGAGAGATAGGTACACCACGTATAGTAAAGTTAGATATTTATTAGGTAGGCTATGAAGGGGAACGAAAAGGGGAGGAGGGTGAGAGAGAAGGAGAGAGGGGGGGACCAAGAGAGAGCCAAAGATGGTAAGGGAGGGAGAGAGGCTGCTGGGAATGGGTGTGGCTTGTCTCTTAAAGAGGCAGCATTACAGTTTCTCTATTTTTTGCTTTATACCTGGTATCTCACCTATGATTGGGTACATATCATCCTCATTATTCTGGGTCTAGATTATCTCACCAAGGATGTTTTATCTTTCTAGTTTCCTCCATTTGCTTCCACATCTCAAGATATCATTGTTTTTTAATGCTGAGTAGTACTCCACTATGTAAATGTACCTCATTTTTTTTTTATCCATAATTTGGTCGAAGGGCATCTAGGTTCTGGAAATTGCAAATAATGCTTCTACAAACATAGTGGAACAAATTTCCTTGTAGCATGATTGATAAAATTTTGTATATACCTCTAAGAGTGGTATTGATGGGTCTTACAGTTGGTTGATTTCTAATTTTCTGAGAAACTGCCATACTGAACTCCAGAGTGTTGCACAAGTTTTAATACCATTGTTATTCTGTGTCTGAGATGGAATATACAAGTGTTAACTGCAAGCTGCTCTTGTTACATTATATGCATGAGGACAATAAGGGAAGAACCCAGACATTTTCCGATTTCTTGACATTATCATCTACTATTCAGAAAAGATAATTTAACATTGGTGTTTACAGAAGATCATATCATATTTGGTGAGTAAGTGTAATACAATGCAATGATCTTTTAGAGTGGTTTGTTAGTTATAGTCATTATCTTATTCTTTTGCTTTCATGGTTACATTGTTACTTGAGACAGTGAAGTAGCAGTCTCAGTCAGCAAAAAACCCATTTGGAAATTTGAAAATCTAGGAGACAGTTTTAGAATACTTGTTTTCTAAAGCAGGAATGCTAGTATAATACAATTCCTGGACATTAGAGAAACATGGTAACAGAAAGTTTTCTGAGTATCTGTGGCTACTTCATTCCAAGGAGAAAGTGTATCTTAGATCTTCTCAGTTTAATAAATATTTGCATCAAACCAGTATTTGATAAAAATGTAAGCATATTCACCCTAATAAATTTTCAAAAACTGGAAATAAGTGCATAATTCTTGTGGTATATCAACTGCTCAAAAATCCCAGTGGGCCTAGTTTCAGGAGAAATGAAGCTAAACCATTATTAGAGTGGCTATTTGTTGTATTGAATTAATTCAGAAGGAAACTGAGATTTATTTTCATGTATCAACAGATGGCTTCAAATTGATGGACATACAACCTCCTTAAATGTATTCTGTTATTATTAAATAATTAATATACCTCAGATTTAATATTTATTATGGTTTGTGGAGATAAACTCTTATATTTGAAATCTAGTGAATATAGTAAATAAGTAAATAAATATTTAGTGGGTACATTATATATATTAATTGCATGTGAGAAACAAAAATATGAAGGCCATTTTTTGACAAGGTAACTATGCAAACACCTATAAGGCATTAAACAGAAAACATAAATGTTAAGAATATAAATATCTGAACTTTTTTCCTGCATTCAATTAAGTTGAATTCATTTCTTTATCACTAAGACACTGTGGAATAATATATTATAGTTGGTTCTATTCAGAAGAGGGAGTGAAATCAACATTTCTATCTACAATCCACCCATCTCCTTGTACAACACTCCTATGGACTTAAGTATATTATGTAATCATGATTCGAGTAAATGGAAATTTTTAATTATATGTTATATTTATATGTAATGCATATTAATTGTATTATATGTAACATTTATTGATAATTTGACTACGTAAAAAACACACATAAAAACAAACAAAAACAAATCACAAAGAATCAGAAGCACTTAGATGAAGAGTAACAATCAGGAATCTCCAAACAGGAATGGAGGTTTCCGTGTATATTTGTAGATTCGAGGCAAAACCAGATGAAAGGTCACTCAGACAACCTGTCATACTTAGAGAGTTTTGTCTGCTGTTAACTAGAGGCAAAACACAGGGGAAAATTGAATTTTATTCGGCATACCCATTTCAATTGCTCTGCTTCTTTTTACAACACACAGGAAGGAGGGGGAGACACAGATGAATCATCAGCTCTTGATGACATCATGAAGTTAAATGCGGTTCTTGCTTTCCAATCCTTGATATGAGATCTCTCTCCTTATTGGTTCGTAGGTAGCATAAAAATGTCTGCACAGACGGATTTTACTTGTCAGGCTCCTGACTAAAGTCAGCTAGACTTTAGTCAGGCTCCTGACGGTAAAAAACCACAGAGAAGAAAATCTGTCCCAGGGACCTAAAGGAGACAGAAGCAAAAGGAACCTCGGGGGGGGGAGGGGGGAGATACGTTTTGATTTTCCATGCTTCTGCTAAGAGTCACCTGTTCCTTTACGCGGTACAGAAAACGTGCTTGAGTTTCTCAAGCTACTGCTTCCTCCTTAATATCTGTGATTTCTAGGTTAGTCTTGAATGCTACATTTTCTGTACGGCAGATTTACTGTGGGAGTCAATACCTGACAATACACGGGGATGTACTGGTTATATGCGTCACTGGATGCCCCAGTAAGATAATTGCAATGTCGGGAAATATCCTCAGGCACCTGGGAATCTTAAAATTTCAAGTGGCAGAATCCCCAATCAGTGTATTTAGGGACTCTGATATTGCATTTCTGAATGTGATACCAGTAATCTGCAATCGGCAGCACAGAATCTCAGTCAGCCATTGGCAGGTAGAAATGGGAAATTTCAGGCAAATAAGCAGGATACAGACCCAAAGAGTGAAATGTATGATCATCTCCCAGTTACCTGAGATGTTTTCCTTTTTTGATGATTGGATTCTGGTCCCAGGTAAACTACATTTTTTCCTTCATTTTTTTTTTTTTTTTTCTGCTGGACCAAACGCAGTTAGATGGAATGGAGTGAGTCAGCAGTTCGGATCGAGATCACCAAGGTAACTACAGGATTTGTTCCTATTGGTGGAATTGAGATCATTCTTCTCATTGTTCCGGGAGCAATTTGAATGCACACACTCTTTCATTCAGAGACAAGCAGAGCTAATTACACTTTCAGCATAGCAGGTCCTTACTAGTGAGGCTCTGGCTATATGCCAGCTCTCTGCTGCTCGTGTTTATAACCGAAATGCGAATTACATTGACCCAGACATGGCAGACTGCTATTGACTTCTATATGAGACTAAGCCCATGAAAATTAGCAAAGTCATGTACTGGTTTATTCCCAGTATTACAGTTCTGAGTCATCTGCTGTAGTTTCCTGTGCAGCAAGTTGATTGCTGCTTCTGAACCCTCTGCTTCTCTTTAAACTTTTGACACCACTGTCTCAGTCTTGAAACACTGCAGTATCTGCAAGGAAATACTTCACTTCAGGTTTTAGCATCTGACATTCTCTTTCCTCTTTTCTCTGGGATATATTGTGGAAATGGTTAGGACATTGTAGTTTTTTCATGAAAACGTAGAGTCATTGATAATATTATGCAGAAATATATGAAGGCACAACCCTACCTGTCACCAAAGACTCATGATTGAATAATGTATAGAATAGTAAATATACTTCTTTTCATCCTATTAACTTTTAGGTTCTCACAGTTTTTTTGTTTTGGCATATAAAACTCTTGTACATGATTTTTTCCCCTTGTAAGCTCTTTTTTATTTAGGAAACAAAGAGCTTGACCTTTGTTGGAAATCAACCACTTATTGATCATGGCAGCAAGGTATTACATACTACCTTTAAAAATAATTAACACAACAGATTTCTTTGTCATTGTGTGTGTTGTCTTTGTGTCCTTTGAACAAGTGCATATCTTATCTTGTATCTTCAATCTCAGACTCTGAATTCCTATGTCTGCTAGTAATGCTGAGACTGGAAAACACTGGTACTTTGGAATCAACAGCCTCCATTTGAATCAATTGCAATATTTCTGCCATCCTTTCAACATAAATGTACGTGGATTTCATGCAGGTTTTAAAGACATGAAACATCAGAATATAATACCACAGAGCCTTTATTTTCTATAAAATGACCTTCACATCATTATGTTATTTTCATTATGTTATTCTCCAACTAGTGCCAAAGGAATATCTTTGATGTGGGTCAAGTGTTGCTCAGATATGAGTGTATCAATATTTAATCTGGAATCAGGCTTTTTTTCTATTTTACTCTGAGGAATAAAAGCAATTATTTATGTTAGTCTGTCATCATTTTATTATTAGT
>NW_004949192.1:1068622-1069488 GCF_000317375.1 Microtus ochrogaster
CTGTCCTGGAACTAGCTCTGTAGACCAGGCTGGTCTCGAACTCACAGAGCTCCACCTGCCTCTGCCTCCCGAGTGCTGGGATTAAAGGCGTGCGCTACCATCGCCCGGCTTGACCCAAGTTTCTTATTCAAAGTTTTTAAGTACCTCAGTCCAAAATCTTGGGGGAAGGCAAGACTTCCTTGCCATGATACAAAAACCAAACAAAGTTATTTCCTCCACAAATCTCCAAACAAGAAGTAACCACACCCCAGGTAATAATACATTTTTGCCTTGACAAAATGTCCTGTAACCACACCTTATGTCAAAGCATCCTGGCTTATACCCCTGAAAAAATAAGACTAGGTGGAACAGATTTATTTCTCTGCTTTCTTCAATATAAGCACATGTGAACTCATGAATTTCAATTGATAGAAGAAAATGTTTAATTCTTATAATATATCAAGATTCAGAAACCTCATCATGCTTAATGGCAGGACAAATGAGACCCGGTCTTTATTAGAGTGGTTCTTTGATTTAATGAGATCAGTGAAAAGAACATCCTATATCTTTTCAAAGGAATTTACCAAAATGAACTACTAAGGTTCCACTAGGTGGATTCATACTGAATGACAGACAAATGCCATAAATGAACTCAGTTGTTATTAAAGAGAGAAAAAGGAAATCATCTTTATATGTAATAGTGATTTTGGAAATTGGAGAATAGTTTGAGAATTGGGAATGTGGTGGATTTTTTTCAGAAATATTTGTAGAATAATTTAAAGAATGTATTATATGAATAGGAATTACATCTGAGAAAGAAAAACAAATAGGGCAAATGCACAGTAACCCTGAAGTTGGATATAAGAACTTATAAATGAAAACACATA
>NW_004949192.1:1070449-1072593 GCF_000317375.1 Microtus ochrogaster
AGACACAGATGAATCAGAAGCTCTGATGGAGATCTCTATGTAAATTGCAGACTAATGCTTCCCATTCCTTGTTTTTAGATCATGGTCCTTAGTATTTCCTAATACATCTCCTCTTGAATGTATGTTTCCCTCCAATTGGAGGCCTTCAGATAAAATAAAAATGTCTGTACTGAAGCATTTTGCCAGTCAGGCTGCTGGCTAACATCCAGCTATTAGCTGTATTTATTAAAAGCTTGTCTATAAACAACTGTAGACAAGGAATTCTGTTTCAGACACCTGCAGGAAACAGAGGAAATAGAAACCTAGGAAAGGCAAGGAATTTGTGGGATTTTTCATTTTTCTGCTAAGAGTCGCTGGCTCCTGTTTACAATACAGGAAATGTATTTGTGTCTCTAAAGCCACTGCTTCAGGCTTCTATCTGCAGTTTCTGACTCAATCTCAGTTCTGCATAAACTGCAAGGAAGATTAACCTTGTGAATCAATACCTGTCAGAATTCGCAGATGTACTGATCAACTGACAATATGAGTTCCTCCTGAGATAATGGCTATATCAGGCAGTATTCTCACATAGCCACCTGGCTCTCCTTGAAAATTTCAAGTGTCAGATTCTCTATTCATTCTGTTTATGGAATCTGGCATGGAATTTCTGAATGTCATACCAACAAAAGACAACTCTAAGCACAGAATCACAATCAGCCATAGCAGGCAGACAGGGAGGCTTCCATGTAAATAGTCAGGACAGAAGGATGAGTAGCTGGATATAGGATCGCACCCTAGTTACCACAGGATGGTTCTCTCTTTTGATAATGGAAATAAGTGCCTAAATTAAATAACATTTTTCCTGTCATCCACTTAAAATTTTGTTGTTTCTGTCACAGGACATATTTAGATGTGAGGGAGAAATGAATCAGTAGCTCCAAAAGAGCGCTGAAGGAATCGCAGGAGCTCTAGCTGCTCAGTCAGCCTGCTAAGGTGTTGCAACTGTGAACACCTGCTGGCTAATAAAGATTATTACACCTACTTCAATTCATCTTAGTTCAGGTTAATAAATTGTAAAATTTGAACGTTATATACATATTAACAATATTACTATTCTGGAATTTAATAACCAGTATGCTTATGCTAAAGATGGTATTCTGCAAGGTGTATGTGATTTTTCTTATACATCCATTTATTTGGTTTTGGGAGTTAGCTATGTTTTTCAAATTATATCTCTAAGAAAATGTTTTGAAAACAGGGCCAAGGATGAGTCATTTTTATACATGATGCATTCTTTATAGACTAATAATGAAGAGGTAGTTGAAAACATTAACATTAGTGAAAATGATAACATTCTCTAAGCAGACAAAGTCCAATCTGTGGTACTGAGAAATTATCTGAAAGAATTCATACTGTTGAACTTCACAATCAAAATTTGATGAAAACTTATGATAGGTTATCAGACAAACTATCTCTTTTTGAAGGCAATATGCACTGCATCAAAATAATATCCAAGGATGAGACAGTATCTTTACTGGATAAATTTCATACCTTGCAGTCATATGTACAGGATAAGGACCAAGCGCTAAGTGAATAAATGAGGGGACTAGAACAGCACAGAGGACTAGAGATTCAGACTCTGAATACCTGGAGTTTTAACTGCCTAACCAGTTATCTCCTCTAAGAAGCCATCTGACACAAAATATCCTATGGTAGTCAAATAATATAATTGGCAACCTATAGGCATGAGTGATCTAAAGGAAACTATGCAAGCAATAGTATTTTATGTCTTGCGCTCACCATTTATTAGGGACAGGATTCAGTAACCAGGAAAAAATTGAATCACACACCAGGGTTAAGCAGGGCAAGAGAGAACACTTTTGTAACTTTTTACAAACACTAAGGCTGTACACATAGGAGTAACAAACCCAGAAGCTAGACATGTACTGTAGACCGCTTTTGGGTGGGCTACTCAGTATAGGGGTTGTAACCCACCCTACAGTCAGTTATTCCAGGGTCCCAGAGAGGCACTATCTGTAAGATATAGGCTGAGAGAGAGGAAGGAGGCCATGCTAGGTTTGTCAGAGCCTCTGTTTATTAGAGATGGGGTAGAGCTTATATAGGGTAAGGAGTTGGGGGGTGGGCACAGGGGCCTGGGCTCTTGC
>NW_004949192.1:1072693-1077219 GCF_000317375.1 Microtus ochrogaster
CCCTACCTGTCACCAAAGACTCATGATTGAATAATGTATAGAATAGTAAATATACTTCTTTTCATCCTATTAACTTTTAGGTTCTCACAGTTTTTTTGTTTTGGCATATAAAACTCTTGTACATGATTTTTTTCCCTTGTAAGCTCTTTTTTATTTAGGAAACAAAGAGCTTGACCTTTGTTGGAAATCAACCACTTATTGATCATGGCAGCAAGGTATTATGTACTACCTTTAAAAATAATTAACACAACAGATTTCTTTGTCATTGTGTGTGTTGTCTTTGTGTCCTTTGAACAAGTGCATATCTTATCTTGTATCTTCAATCTCAGACTCTGAATTCCTATGTCTGCTAGTAATGCTGAGACTGGAAAACACTGGTACTTTGGAATCAACAGCCTCCATTTGAATCAGTTGCATTATTTCTGCCATCTTTTCAATATAAATATATGAGCCATTAAGTAGTATTTAAAGACATGAAACATCAGAATATAATACCACAGAGCCTTTATTTTCTATAAAATGACCTTCACATCATTATGTTATTTTCATTATGTTATTCTCCAACTAGTGCCAAAGGAATATCTTTGATGTGGGTCAAGTGTTACTCAGATATGAGTGTATCAATATTTAATCTGGAATCAGGCTTTTTTTCTATTTTACTCTGAGGAATAAAAGCAATTATTTATGTAAGTCTGTCATCATTTTATTATTAGTTTCCTAGCCATAAAGGCAGTATGTGTTATGCCTTCCATCACATAGTCTTAATAAAAATATTTACTTGATTTTTCCTCTGAATTTTTGGCCACCATGACAAAAATACATCTAAAGATTTCTCACTATTTTCTCTTTTGGGCATATAGCTAATGAGACTGAAAATTTTTGGTCATGCTAATTTGAGGATTAACCTGCAATTATAGCACAAGTCGTCAATCCCTTTTTAATTCTAAATATTAGCAGACAAATTCCCATTCTTTCACGATTAATGTATTTAGGAACTTCCAAAACAGGTTTTTTTTTTTCCCATCATATTGGCAGTTGTAAGCATATTTTTGAAATGGTCTATGAATCTCCAGTTTCTAACATAAAGCCATGTTTTGGCCAATAAACAAATGTAATAACACACTACTTAGACCTGAATGACAATAAGCTGATATCCCTTCATAGTATAAGGAGTTCAGTTTTATAATATCTCTCCAAATATACAATGAAGCATCTCAATTACTTTCAAATATTCATATAAGTTTACATATGTGTATATGTATGAGATTGAGTATACACAGTTATATTTATACATACGTATGCATGCATGTATACACTTTCTTAATTTTGTTTATAATTTTATACATTTCCATTATTGCATTATTGTATTATTGTAAGGTATTTCCATTGTTTCACACTTATTTCTTGTTCTTCCTTTAAATCAATATCTATACTAAAAAATGTCAAAATAAAATCAACTGCATAATAAAATTATTCTATTTAATTTTGTACATACAATTGTATACATCAGTATTCCACACTGTATACACATTGTTGTGATTTTGTATAACCAGTTTTCCATTGACCTTTTCTAAAACAAAATCCTACTGTACAGTAGAAATTGATTCTTTCCATCTTAGCCTTCATTCTGTATTTGTCAGTGGCTTTTCTGCTAATTGTGTTAATTTTAGAAAGTCTTCCATTTCTATTAACATTTCAATATGGAATGGTGTTTTGCTAAGCAGTTTTCATTGTTTCTTTGCTTCTTATTACCTTATCCTAATTAGAAGACACTGTCTTCCCAGCAGATATGCTGTCCTTGGTACATAAATTCTGTGTGGACATTGCATCAAAAATTTTCTAAGCGATGAATAGTGGAGAGCTTTTGGATTTATCAGCTACTCTCTGACCAAACATGTAAGTTCTTTGATATTTAAGCAGTTGTAGAAATGTGCAGAAATGATGTATAATCATGTTTTCTCTTTTTCTGTAAGTTAGAGCCATTGTGTCCTGTGGGTTTAGGAATAAATATTTAGAACATTCTTAGAAATTATATTTGTTTAGAGAAGGTGCAGATCTGTTACCACTATCTTCCTAAAAATTTGGAGTAGGCTTGAAGGTTGGATTTAGCAAATTTTTCTTCCTGTCAATGATATATCTGCATTGGTGAAAATTGTTAGAGTGAGTTCAGACATGCCTATTAGTACCAAACCTGTAATAAAATTTAAGGGCTAAATGTTGGTAAATTATGACATTTGAAGTACATGGAGAAATCATGCATTTTACCTTGATACGTTGTAGTCCTATTAGTTGTGATTTTGACCTTAACATATTAAGATGATCAAAAGTAGAAGTTATAGCTATAGTAATGGTTTAAGAGATTGACTCTCAAATCCTAAGATTATAGAAACTTTTAAAAGATTTTTTTAAAGAGGAACAGTAAATCCTAATTTTATTTAATTTTGAGGTGTTATGTATGGGAGACTCCTAAATGTTGCTCTTATTTCATGTACATGTGGATTACATAAAAGCAGCAAAGACAGTGTAGTGATCTAATGTTTTGTTTCAACAGGCAGACAACAAATTTTGAAACTGTGGGAATGCAAAAAATAGAATCAAAGGAAAGAAAGTAGGAAATAGTTACGTAAAAGAAACATCTCTCCCTGTAAAGCACCGTGCCTGTTCTGTGCTCTGCATGCTATATGCCACTGTACAGTTCAAACGCTGGGAAATGGGCTGGAGATTGAAATGCAGATACACACAGAGACAGAGACATGGGTCATCCGTGAAACAAGAATGCCAAGAAGACCAACTTGAATCAAGAACACCAAACTTACCGTGTTCCAGGGGAGCTTATACAGTGCATTCCCTGACCAATATCCATGCCATCACTCAGAATTTTATTCTACCACCCCAGCAGAAACCCACTACCCTGCCATCAGAAAATACTGATGATCTCGTGTTCGGAGCAGCTGCAAATACAGGAAATATGGTTGCCTTGCTCAAAACAGCTGCAAACACAGGAAAAACAAGCTGCTTACAGGAAATTCAGAGATTGGGGGTCCACAGTCTCCCAACATGTGTCTACTCTGAAAAATATCCCATATGTTATTTTCTGCTTTCATGTTTATAAAATGCACAGATTCATGGAGGGCTCTGTCCATGAACTTACAATTTGAATATGAAAAATTGAATCTATTTCTAGTATATACGTATGAAAAAACCTGGTATTCTAACAGTATCATACAGTCCTAGGACATGAATCATATGTAGTGAATGCAGGAGCTCTGAGATTTGTTTTTCCACAATAGATAGTCTATTTTGACAGGCAAGCTTTGTATATCTGTTTCCATTTCCCTAGAATCAAGGCTTCTAAAATACTTTACTCTAGCATCATTTGCATAACTGGACATTTGGGCCATACTAAACTCAGTTTGCATTTAATTCTTTGAGTTGTTTGAATGGGCTTAGGGTACCTAATCTATTATTTATCCTGAGCATCCTTTTTTTCTATTACTAATAACATTTCAAAGCATTATGCTTCTTCTTCTCTTATTGTCCCTTACTGAAACTAGCTTTCTTGAGAGATACACAAAATTCTGAGTGCTTGCAACACTTCAGGAGTACTCTTCACCGTGGGTGGATCTAAAGGAGCCCTTGTGGAGGAAGAGGAGTGCTTTTCTGATAAGAGGAGATGTACAGAGTTTCCTAATTCAGTGACAGTGATATTGCTAAATACCTCAAACTTTTGAGCTCCTGCTTAATTTCTCCACCAGGTTTTTAACTTTTATTCCACACTAGAAGCAAAGGAGTTGAAAACTCCTAATTGTGGGACTTAGCAGCTTCTTTCTACAGCTCACCAGGCTCAGGCTGATCATAATCACACAGTCTTGTAATGCTTCCTCATCTAGCAGCTTCTGTGGAGGATTGGAGTGACTTGTCTTACTTCTAACCATATCAGGGAGAACAACCTTTTGCCTTTCATGGTGTCATTCCAAACTCTCCCTTATAATCACTCACAAATTAAAAGAATCTTTTGGGATCCTTCCAAGCCTATATTTGTTATTATCGTCTTGGATTTTCACCTCAATTTTTCTGTGTCCAAGGTACCATGCATGGGAACTCAAGGGAGAGGTGCTTTACAAATTCTAAAAATTTCTGTTCTGGCCACTACTCCAGCTTAGCTCCTCAATCTCTGAAAGTATCTCCAAGCAAATGCCAGTAGATTATTAATTTTCAACCCCCATATTTACAAATTTATTTACAATTATAGTCCCATGTTATTCAACCTGTTGTAATAAGAGCGGTGGGGCTGCGTCCCAGGCACCTGGCCGCCCACATGGCTAGCTCTAGCTTATGCCCCGAAATAACTACACAGAAACTGTATTCTTTTAAACACCTCTTGGCCCATTTCTATCTAGCCTCTTCTAGGCTAGCTCTCACACCTGGACTAGCCCATTTCTAATAAGCCGCTGTAGCCCACAAGCTGGCTTACCAAGAATAATCTTAACCTGCGTCTGCCTGGAGTGGGAGAATCATGGCGACTC
>NW_004949192.1:1084635-1086166 GCF_000317375.1 Microtus ochrogaster
GTTGGTCACATGGTCCAGGAAGTCACAACTAGGAGATGACACACCTAGTTCTCTAGATAGTTTGGAATGTGGGGCGGGTTCCGCTAACAGATAGCTCTCTATTAACAACCAATTTGGGTGTGGGGTAGGCTCTGTCAATGGAACAATTCTTAACACAACTTAGGGGTGTGGGGTTCTCTGCAGACTCCCGAGGGTGATGGTTCCTGTAATGATTTTAGGAGGAAATTGGCTCCTGATAGTATACTGTTTGATTTTCTGCATTTTGAAAATGCCATCATCAAGTGCAATAGTATACCTGGGCGTTTAAAAGTCAGGTCAGAACCAATACATGAGTAGATTTTGCATACAATGAATGATATGAGACATTTGCACATAGTGCTTATGCTAGGGTACGAGAAGCAGTTTTCAATGATATGAGGAAACACCGAAATGTCAAATGAGGAGGGCATGAGATGAAAACCTACAGAGAGCAGAAACAAGTTTATGGG
This sequence comes from Microtus ochrogaster, assembly GCF_000317375.1. Lineage (NCBI taxonomy): Eukaryota > Metazoa > Chordata > Mammalia > Rodentia > Cricetidae > Microtus > Microtus ochrogaster. The sequence continues at coordinate 1,085,124 of NW_004949192.1, forward strand.
AAATCATGAACAGTAAAGCAACAGCTGGGAAACCTGTATTCTACTGGTCTCATCCATCTTCATGTAGAAAGATAGCTGTGTATCTTACTCGCTTTGAGGGGCCCATAGCAGGTGGACTAGGAATTATTTCTGGTGCTAGATCTAAATTTTGGAGACAATTTCATAATTTGGAATGGCTAACACAGCCTTTATTTGGTAGGGACTTGGAAATGCCTAACCTCAATGTTCCAGGTTATGTTAACTGTCAATGGGAGGCTTTGCCTTTGCTAGGAATTGATGGAGGATGGGCTGTGGGGAGGCAAGCCTGTGGAAAGAGAAGTGGGTAAGGAACTGTGTTTAGAACGTAAAATGAATAAAAAATAAATAAAAGTAAGCAATTACATGAATCCCAACTTTTCAATGACTCAAATATTATCTCATTTAATTTAATAATAAACATAAAGAACTAAAAAAAGAGAAATGTAGAGACACTGGTACGTGCATATTTATAAACACATATCTGTCTGTTTAGACGATTTTTGTCCTGATCTTCCTTACTAAATGCTTGATTGGTTCTTTAATCAGTGAGACCAGTCTTAAACTACTGTGTTAGTTGCAGTTTACCACTGCTCAGAATACAGCATGTGTTGTTGCAAGGCATTGGTGACTGGCTCCTTGCCCTTGGTTTCCTGAGAGACTAGATTCATGGCTGAGGTATCAGGGAGCCATAATTAGTACTGTACCTCTGGAACATTATTGGGTCCATGCTTACCCTGAGCAGCATATAGTCCTTAGTTAAGAAATCTTATTCAGTATTTGAATGGAGGGCCACTTAAGAGAACCATACTCCTGGTAGTCACCAGCAACCAGCCCAGAATCCTTTTCTTAAAGAGCTACTCATCTCTTTGACATGAGCATTGATCTTAGATGAGCAAATGTAGTTATTCAGAATCCATGTTTGACTCCTCCATTTTTTGATTGCTTATAATCTTTTGAGTATATTTTTACTTGTTATGTAGTAATCAGTGGCCCAAGTAAGAATGCCATTAGAAGGCAGAGATTTG
>NW_004949192.1:1086627-1088097 GCF_000317375.1 Microtus ochrogaster
TCTATTCAGGAAAATGTTGATATATATATATATATATATATTAATTTATATGTTTATTTAGTCTATATTATCTAAGTTTAATCCTTATATTTTTCATGTGCTGAGTAGTGATTTCATCCTGAATGTTCATCTCTAGAAACTGAAGAACAACCAGCTAATTCTTAATATCTTAATACAGGCTGGGCTATGATCTACAATTGCCTTAAAATATGGTATAGATGAACAGGCCAATTTTCTTCGTCAGCCCGCCCCTCTCATTCCTTGACATGAAGTATTAAAAGCAACACAATTACAAAGAGTAAAAACTATGTAACTTTAATCATTTCCCATGGCCTAAAGAAAATCTAGTAAAAATTAAAATTCTTATACTCATTTTTTTTCTGTCTACAACTTGCACTTACTCAAAAGCAAAATCACATTTAACTTACAATAAGTTACATGTAAAGGTTCTCCTTTGCTTTAAGTATGCTTCACCTGGTATATTAAAAGACTCATCAATAACACAAGCAATTTTATTAGGTATACATTTTTTTTTCACATGAGCATACTATGGTTTCATTGTATTGTTTTCTGTTTATTTTGTTCCTTCTATGTCTAGTTAGCCTTCCAGAGAATGGGTTCACAAAAGCCAAAACAAACACTAGGGTTTAATCTTCTTCCACTGACAGTGGTCCACAGTCTGTCCCAGCCAAACACTGCCACCCATATTCTGAGCGCCTACTTGGTACTATGTTGCTTCCCTCACCGTCATGCCAGAGTCGTTAGGCTCCCATGAGCTAAGGTAAGCTGTTCCAGTGGGTATTCCCATTACAGCCTTGGTCTCCTTGCATGTATTCTCACTCCTACAAAAATCAAGTTTGCTTTGGGTGCTCAGCCCTGTGATGGAATGTGGATCTCTGCCTCTGCGTCCACCAGTTGCTGGATGTCGGTTATATGATGATATTTTAGATAGTCATCAATCTGACCTCTAGGCAACGTCTCTTCAACCACACTCTCCACTATTGTTTAGGGTCTTCACTGGGGTCATCCGTGTAGATTCTTGAAAACTACTTCTATTCCATGTTTCTGCTAGTCCCATAAATAGTTCCCTCCTCAATCAAGACACCTTTTTCCTTGCTCTCTGATTCTGTTCATCAGCAATCTTGAAAATCCTGTTCCTTCAAGTTCTCCTCCCCTTTCCCTTTCTATCTTCCCCTTTTAAAATACCTCCTTCCTGCACTCATACTTTCCTAATATTCTCAGGAGATCTTGCTTTTTACCCTTCTCAATGGGACGAATGTTTGTTTCCCTTAATGTTTCCCTTATTACATAGCTTGCCTGGAGTTGTGCGTATAGGTCCCTGATGTTTTGCTTTATAGTTTGTGTTTACTTATGATTGGGAATATACCATCCTCATCATTGTGGTATGGGTTACTGACTCAGGGTGAATTTTTCTAGTTTCATTCATTTGCCTGCAAATTTCAAGATGTA
>NW_004949192.1:1088577-1100092 GCF_000317375.1 Microtus ochrogaster
GCCGGGCGGTGGTGGCACATGCCTTTAATCCCAGCACTCGGGAGGCAGAGGCAGGCAGATCTCTGTGAGTTCGAGGCCAGCCTGGTCTACAAAAGCTAGTTCCAGGACAGGAACCAAAAGCTACGGAGAGACCCTATCTCGAAAAATAAAAAAAAAAGAAGACATTTTTAGAATACTAGTTTTATAAAGAGGGTATTGTACAATTACAGGGCATTAAGAAAATATGGTAAGGAAAGTTTTCTGAGTATGCTTGGCCAGCTGCAATAGAATGATACATTTCAGTCCAAGGAGAAAAGCTACCTCAAATCTGCTACTTTTAGTTAATATCTGCACCAAATCAGCATTATATTAATATGGAAACACATTTTTTCTGAATGAAATTCCAACAAATGGAACTAAGTGCATAATTCTTATAGTATATTCAGTGCTGAAAAATCCCAGTAATCATAGTGGAAGAACAAATGAAGCCAAACCCTTATTAAAGTGGCCATTTACTGCATTGAACTAGTGGACAAAGAAATTTAGAATTATTTTCAGGTCACCTTGCCATGTATGGCACTCTTGTACCAATAGATTGTTTCTAGTTGATGGACATACTATTTTATTGAACAATTATATTTTTATTAAACATCAAAAAATATACTTCAGATTAAATAGTGATTATGGAATTTTGAGAGAAATTCTTGCATTTGGAATCTAGAGAATATTTAATGTAAATGCATTAAATTAATATTTAGAGGATACTTTACGTATATTAATTGCATGTTAGAAACAAAAATATTTAGGCCTCTTCTTATAAGGTGTATACGCAAACACCTAGGAAGTTTAAAAACAGGCAAACCTAAATGTTAAGAATATAAATATATTCATTTTCCTTGATTTCAATTAAACTGTATTCATTTCTTTATCATTAAGACACTATGGGCTATTATATTACAGTTGGGTCTATTTGGAAGAGGGTTTCAAGTCTACATCTCTTTCTACAATCCAAGCATTTCCTTGTACGACACTCTAATCAACTTAAAAATATTATGTATTATAATTTAACTACATGAAAATTTTAAATTATATATATTATATTCATAAATAGTACATATTATTTATTATATGAGACATATTTAATTATAATATGGCTGCATAAAAACATACATAAAAATAGATCACAAAGATTTAGAAACCTGATACAAGTGGCGGCACATAGTCACAATCAGAAATCTCCAGACACAGCACTTGGGAGGCAGAGGCAGGCGGATCTCTGTGAGTTCGAGACCAGCCTGGTCTATATTCATAAATAGTAGATATTATTTATTATATGAGACATATTTAATTATAATATGGCTGCATAAAAACATACATAAAAATAGATCACAAAGATTTAGAAACCTGATACAAGTGGCGGCACATAGTCACAATCAGAAATCTCCAGACAGGAATGGAGGATTCCATGTATACACATAGAATCTAGCCAAAAGCAGATATAAGCTTGCTCAACCTGTCATATTTTGCTCGTATTGTCAGCTGTTAACAGGAGGAAAACGCAGGGTAAATTACATTTTATCATGTGTTCCCATGTCAATTGCTCTGCTTCTTTTTACAGCACATCGGGAGGAAGTAAACACTGATGAATAATCGGCTCTTGATGAGATCATGGGGTTAAATGCACTCCTACGCTTTCCAATCTTTAGTTTGTGTTCTCTCTCCTCATTGGTTCCCAGATGGCATAAAAAGGTCTGCACTGAAGGATTTTACCAGTCAGGCTCCTGACTAAATTCCAGCTAAAAGCTGGAATTTAGTCAGGTAGACTGGCTATAAACAACCACAGAAAAGGAAAACTTTCCGGGAGACCTACAGGAAACAGAAGCGATACAAACCTAGGAAAGCAAGTATTTGGTGAGAATTCTCATGTTCTTGCTAAGATCACCTATTTCTACTTGCGGTGCAGGAAATGTGCTAGAGTCTCTGAAGCCACTGTTTTCAGCGTTAAAATCTGTGATTCCTGGGTTGGTCTTGGATTCTGCATTTTCTGAAATGAATGTTTACTTAGAAAGTCAATACCGGACAACAACCGGGATGTACTGATGTTATTGGACGTACCAGTAAGATAATTGCAACGTCTGAGAATAGCCTCACACACCTGAGAATCTGAAAATTCCAAATGTCTGATACCCCAATCAGTGTGTTAGGGACTCAGACACGGCATTTCTGAATGTGATACGAGTAAGTTGCAACTGGCAGCAGAGAATCAAGATCAACTATCAGCAGGGAGAAATGAAGGATTTTTGAGCAGGCAGAAGTAGATGATTTAAGTAAATAAGCAGGATACAGACCCGATAAGTGGGATGTGTGATTACCTTCTAGTTACCTCACAATGCTTTCCCCTTTTGAAAACTGAATTCTGGTCCTAGGAAACTACATTTTTATTTTTGCTGGAGCACACATTTAGATTGGAGGGAGAAGGGAGAAATGAGTCAGCAGCTCTGATGGAGATCGCCAAGGTAACCACAGGATTTGTTGCTATTGATGGAATTGAAATCATCCTCCTCATTGGTTCATATTCCAGGAACATTTTGAATGCACACTGTCCTTTAGACAGAGGCAAAGAGGGATAATTATTACCTTTTCAGCTTAGCTGGTCCTTACTAGTCAGGCTCTGTCTATATGCTAACTCTCAGGTGCTCATGTTTATAACCAAAACCTGAATATACATTGGCCCCAACAAGGAAGACTGTTCTTGACATCTATATGAGAAAAAGTCCAGGGAAATTAGCAAAGTCGGGTATTGGGTTATTCCCAGTATTACAGTTGTATATCACCTGTTATTGTCTCCTGTGCAGCAAGTAAATTCTTGTTTCTGAATCCTATGCTTCTCTTTAAACTTGTGGCACCACTGTTTCTATATGAAACACTGCAAGAAGCTGTTTTAAACTCTGTATTTTTGTATCTAGACTTAAGCTTTCTCAGGTTTTCAAGTGGATTTCAGTTTGCCAGTTTGGCACCACTTTTTTGGAGGGAGTAAGCAACTTGTTTCCCAGCTGTTTAACCCCAAAATAATAACACAGAAATTGTATTAATTCAATCACTGCTTGCCCATTAGCTCTAGCCTCTTATTGACTAACTCTTACATTTTTTCTTTCTTTCTTTATTTATTTACCACATTTTTATTAATCTGTGTATCACCCCTTTGCAGTGGCTTACTGGCAAAGTTTCAGAATGTCTGACTCTGGCGGAGGCCCCATGGCTTCTCTCTGACTCTGCCTTTCTTTCTCCCAGCATTCAGTTTTGTGTTCCCTTCCTACCTAAATTCTGCCTTGCTATAGGTCCAAAACAGTTTTGATATTCATTAAGGGCAATTACAGCATACAGAGGAAATCCCACAACATTGGTGCTTCCCTGTGTTGACAAATATCACTCTCATAAATAGTTTTATGATAATAAAATATCTTAAATTCCATACACTTTAGGGTACTGATGTGTTACAGATCACCTTTGTACTAAAATTCATCTCTGATTTACCTAGAACATGTATCTAACACAAATACCTTTTTGATTGTTAGAGGTGATTATCTACTACCTACCTTTGTTACTTTTCAACTTGCAGCACTTTAGGATACAGTTTTTCAGTGAGTGCATTGAAAATATAACCCATACTAAATAGAATACACAGTATTTTGCAAAATATAAAAATTAATTTATATCAACAAACAAAAATACATAACAATATATAATGTTACTGAAATGCACATCCCTTTTAGTTTAAGTAAAGACTAAATAATACAACCTTTCTCCTCTCAGTTATGTATTATCAACGCCATCATGAATTTTGTGGAAACAGAGAAACTGAGCAATCTATCTATACTAGTCACCAAGAGAGGAATGCTGAAATTATTTAGGTCCAGCAATAAGAATCAGTCAATTTTGGACTATTACATATCAGTCAATAGATTATGTGGGCATCACCAGAGATGGTCCCCTTGGATGTCAAAGATATGGGTACTGGGTGTGTAAAAAAAATGAGGTTTGAAAATAAATTTATATAAGTGCCTAGGTCATTTGAGTTTATAGTATGCAATTAGCAGAGATTTGAGAAAGACACAAATAATTCCGAATCTTTAGACTTGCATGGAGAATTCATTGTTTTTCTAAGACTAGTAGAAAAGAATATTTACACAGTTGTACATCTTTTTGATAATCTGACTAGTTATAGTGCAAAAATGGTCTAACATATAGACACGCAATGTTGAAGAGTTAAGAGAAAGACGAGAAAAAGAAATGGTGAAACCGAGCTACTAGAATGAAATGGTAGCAAGATTTGAGTGAAGAATTAATCACTGCAAAAAAATTAATGAAAAAAGATAACATATATGTTGATGGTATTGTGACAGACTAGGAAGTTCATAGAAGGAATCCATCATGAAGCACTCTAGGAGAAGCCAAGTTTCTGTCTTGGGTGGACAAATATCCTATGTAACATTTCACTATGCTGTCCATTTTAACATGAACAGCCTAGGAATAACCACATTCCTTATTCCATTCTATAAAACAAAAGTTTATATAATTAGGACCTATGTAGAAAACAGGAAGATATTCAAGATGTAGAAACCTAAAATAATCCCAAGTGTGGATTTAGTGTCTTAAAGCTAGAGAAAATAATAGTACCTTCAAGGCTCATCCAGATAGATACATTTATGGCATAGCTGTAGGCATTCTCAAAGTTACTCCCTCCATACAAAAATAACATTTTTTTTCTAAGATTTACAAAAGTCATACTTTATAAAACAGACTAGAGGTAAGCTGAGGGATCTAAGCCATATGTGCAAAAGAGGTTAAAGAATGAGGAGAACAGCTAGATCCAAATCTCTCAACTCATACCTTGGTGGGGGAAATAAGAAGTTTCTTTGAAGATATTTGAAGCCATTTATCCCACCAGAAACAGAAGGAGGATTGAACATTTCCCTGTAATCCACAGCTTTATGGCTCTGCACAAATTAATGGAGATGGGTTAATTCTTGATGTAAGAGTTAGCTAAAAATATGTTCAAGCTATTCGCTAAATTGTATTGTAAATAAAATAGATTCTTTATGATTATTTCACAACAGAGCAGCTGAGAACAAAGAAGCATCCTCCTTACAAGAATTTTTGCTTTTGTGCCATGTAGCACATGAAAGTGAGGAATTTTGTTCCTGCTAATGTAAACCATAATATCATGCAGATTCAACTTCAGTCATATCTTAGGTAGTCTATTCCTGTGAAGCTTCTAAAATAACAACAGAGGGATTTCTGTTCTATGATTATATGAATGTGTAGGATCTTCAAAAATTGATGCTTTGCCTCATATTCATAGTTATGAACACATTTTTGAAGTGGTTTTATGCTGGAATGTCAAATTATAGAAATTCCACTGTCCAAAGAGCAAATCGTATGACAATGTATTAGCACACTTGTTAGAATATTCTCTTATTCCTCCATACGACTAGGTGTTCTGTTCTCATAATACCTCATCAAGTGTACGACTACACATTTCATTTACTTTCAAATATTATGTAAGTTAATGTATTGCACACACACGCATATATATAGATATAAAATTTCTGAATATGTACAATTGCTTGATATAGTTTATAATTTCATATGTAAGTGTTGTATTTATATTACTTCATCATTCTTTCTGCTACCTTCAATACAATATCTGTATTAGAAAATATCAAAACAAATACAATAATTAGTAAAGTTATTTTACATTTTTGTGCATACAGAAATGTATACTTAACTATCACACACTAAATAAAAAATGGGGTGATTATATGTAATCATTTTAGCTTGTCCATTTGAAATCTAAAGAACAATCAATATTATTGTACAGTAAAACCAGATGTGTTCTGTCTTAGCCTGGAATTTTTGTTTGTGACTTTTCTGCTCTGTGTGGGAATTTGAGATATTTTTCCATTTGTGTTGTCATTACAATTTTTGATGTCATTGTGCTTACTTTAGTTTTTATTTTTAATTGTTATCATTTAGTATTTTGTTGAAATTCACATTTTATATTTTTTTCTTTTAATATGCTTTCTTTATGTAGGAGGTTATGTATGCTGTGAGTAGCTTTTAATTCACTTGGCTAAATAAGGAGATGATTTCAACCAATGGCTTAACAAAGTAAAGCCAGGCTAAAAGAGATATTTAGAGAGACTAGGCATAGTTGGGGAGAAGTCATGTAGCTGCCTCCAGAGACATACATATCCACTTTAGCCAGCCTAAATTTTGCCTGTAGGCCATGACCTCATGGTGATGCACAGATTAGTGGAGATGGGTTAGTATAAGATATAAGAGCTAGCTAGCAATATGCTTGAGCTATTGGCCAAAGAGTATTGCAAATAATATACTTTCTTAGTTATTATTTTGAGTCAGAGTGGTTGTGAAATGAACTAGCAGCGTGTTCAACTATATCCATGTAAACCTGACAAAGTTTAAAAAGGAATTCTAGACACACAGGGACAGAGTTAATCATACCTTTTTGGTAACAGCATTTTCTCAGGTGAGCTCTGTTTGCTAGAAGCAAGCAGTGGCACAATTCTTTTAAGAGAAGGCTTTCTGATTCAGTGGTAGCAGCAAAAACTGTGAGACTCCTTTATGAAGGCTTCCTGGTCCATGCTAGTGGCATGAACATCTCTGACTCTTTCTGATGGTCTTAATATATATAGTTCCTGCTTCATGAAAGAGTTTGCAAGACATTTTGTAAAACATAGAAGAAAGTGACTGATAAACTGCCAGTACAGATGGAACTATCTTTGAAATTTTGGAAAAGTCTCCAGTTAGTAATTGTCTGTAGGCTGAAGATGGGTACCCACAAAATACAGAAGAACTTTGATGACTATCCAGGCAGTGAGCTGTCTCTCTCAATTCTAGAGTTTTGGAAGTTGCTCAATCTTGGTTTTGCAATAACTTCAAGGAATGGACTTCAGGAATCAATATGTGATGGAATCCACAGATGTACTGATCAATTTCACAATATGGGTCTATGGGTCCCCCTGAGGCAATGGCCATGTCAGGCAGTAGTCTCACATAGCCACCTGAGTCTTCTTGAAAATATCAAGTGTCATATTCCCTAATCGGTTCATTTATGGAATCTGGTGTGAAATTTCTGAATGTTATACTAACAAACCGCAATTAGAAGCACAGAATTAAAATCAGTCATAGCAGGCATAGAGGATAATGTTCATGTAGATAACCAGGACAGAAAGATACATAGCTAGATATAGGATTGCCTCCTTGTTCCCAAGGATGTTTCTACCTTTTGATAATGGGATTCAGTGCCTAAGTTAAATAATATTTTTCCTGTCATCCACTTACAGTTATGCTTTTTCTGCAACAGTTAACACTTAGATGGGAGGGAGGAATGAATCAACAGCTCAGAAGGAGCTCTGAAGATGCAGGAGCCCTGTCTGTTCAGTTTTTCTGCCAAGCAGCTACACTGATGACACCTGCTGTCCAATAAAAATTATTACACCTACTCCAATTCATTGTAATTGCCTAGTGCAGATAATTTGTAAAATCTAAAGTTTTTGATTACTGACAATATTATAGTTCAAAAATGTAATAACCAGTTTGCTAACACTATACATTGTATTCTGCAAGGCTTATGACATTTTCCTTATACATTAATTTGTTTTGGGAATAACCTTTTTTTTCTTATTATATTTCTAAGAAAATGGTTTAATGTCAGAGCCAAGGATGAGCTACTTTCAGAAATAATACAATCCTTACAGACTAATAATAAACAGCTTGCTGAAAACATTAATACTATGTTTAGTATTAACATAAAAGGATAGCATTAATTTAGCAGACAAAATCCAATCTATGTTGAAGGGTGCTGAGAAATTATCTGAAAGAATTTGTACTGTTGAAATTAACAATCAGAATCTATTGAAAAATTATAAAGGGTTATCAGATAAAATATTTCTAGGAAGGCAATATGTACTGTATTCAAATAATATTCAAGGATGAACCATTATGTTTATTATAGAAGTTTTTTTAACTTGAAATCATATGTGCAAAATAAGGACCAGTAGGTAAATGACTCAATGAGGGCAGTAGAAAACCCCACAGGACTAGAGATTTGTACTTTAAAAAGTCAGTGGTAAAAAGAGTTGAAACAATTATGAAATTATTAGAACTGACAGGCAGGGAGAGAAGGTACAATAACAGTATTTAGACATTCAATATGGGTCAATGTCAAGGATGACTTACCCAGAGTTTTACGTGCTTATTCGGTTATTTCCTCTGAGAAGTGGTCTGGTACAAAATAACCTAAGGTAGTCAATAAATATAAATGGCAGCTTATAGGTGTGAGTGATCTAAAGGGAATTACGTGAGCATTAGTATCTAATGGATTGTACTCACTCACCATTTGTTAGGGTCAGGATTCAAGAACCAGGGAAGAGAATTTAATGTTATACCAGAGTTACACAGGACAAGAGAAAACGCTCTAGTGACTTTTTACAAAGACTAACTAAGGCTCTACATGTTGGAGTAACAGACCCAGAAGATATACGAATCCTTATAGAATCTCTGAAAATGCCAACTTAGAATGCAAAAAGATACTTGGGCCTTTAAAGTTCAGGCAACACCAATAGATTATTAGATCTTCCATACAATCAATTTTGAGACATTTGAATATAGTACTGAAGCTTGGGTAGGAGAGGCAATTTTCAATGGTAAGAGGAGAAACGAAAATGCCAAATGAAGGGATTATATGAGCAAGGAAGGGTCAAGATCATAAGAGGGAAAGCTACAGAGAACAGAAACAAGCTTATGGAAAATCATGAAATCTACACCAACAGCTATGAAGCCTATATTCTACTGATCTAAGCCATCTGCTTGTAGGTACAGATTTGTAGCTACCTCTATTTTGAGAGGCACATTGTTAGAGACCAGGATTTATTTCTGTTAAAAGATAACTTTTTGGAGACAGTTCCATAAGTTTGGATTCTATCTCAGCCTTTATATGGTAGGGTTTTGAAACTGCTGCAGCTTAATGTGCCAGATTATGTTGCTTATAAATGGGAGGCCTTGTATTTGGGAGGAGATGATGTGGGATGGGCTTTGGTGAGGAAAGCATGTGGAAAGAGGAGAGGGTGAGAGAACTGCGTTCAAAAGTAAAAGGAATAAAAAACAAATAAAGGGAAAGCAATTGTGTAAATCCCACCTTATCAGTGATTTGAAATATATTATCTCATTTAAATCCATAATACAATTATAAAGATCAAAAAAAGAGCTGCAGAGACACGGGCACATGCATATTTATAAACACACAGCAGTCTCTCTAGATTCTTTTTTCTATTGATTTTTTTTTCTGAACATCTACATTGCTTTTTTGATCAGATGAGAGAAATCTCAAGCTACTATGTTAGTTGAAGTCTATCACTGTTCATAGTACAGCATATGTTGCTATATGGCATTTGTGGCTGTCTCCACAGCCTTGGTTTTCTCAGAGATTAGCTTCACGAATGAGGTATCATGGGGCCATGATTACAACTGCACTTCTGGGATAATATTTGCTCCATATTTATACTGAATAGCATACAGCTCTGAGTATATAAACCTTATTAAATATTTGGATGGAGGGCCACCTTATAGAGCCATCCTACTACTTGACACCAGCTACCAGGCCAGAAGACATCTATCTCTTAAAGAGCCATTCCTCTGTACGCCACTATAATTGATTTTAGCTGAACAAAGGTACTTTTTCAGAAGCCAAGTTTGGTTTAATTTTTTGATTGCTTAGAATCTTTTGAACATGTATTTTAGTTTTTATATAGTAATTAGTGACCGACATCAGAATTCCATTAGTAGACAGAGATTTGTGTCCCACAAGAGAGTACCTGCATATCCACAGCAAGAATTATTATTCATTATAAACACTCAACAAATAGTGTGGCTTAATACTAGCTAATTTGTAAATTTTAAATTAATTATATTTCTTATTTGTGTTCTACCATGAGGACTGGTAACTTTTCTCAGTATAGCAAGTCCATCTTCTTCCCACTGCTTCTCATGATACTGGGAATCCTCCATTTTTCCCAACTACTTTTTGTCTGGTTAAGTCAGCCTAATCTTATTCTGCATAGTCATAATCCAATCCAGACTTTTATTAAATCAATCACAATAACATATATTCACACAATATAAGGTATATTTCATCTGTGGTCTTGATTTTTTTTAAATATACACACACTTTTTATTACATTTTATTTATATGCTAATGGAGACATAAAATTCTATCCTTGCTATCTGCTTGACAATTTTGATGATTAAAATCTATTAAAGCAATGTTGGTATATATTATTTCATGTGTATATTTAGTCTAAAATATATGTGTTTATTCCTCACATATTTCACTTACTTTGCAGTGATTTCATCCTGAATGCTCATGTCTAGAAATAGAACAACCACATGAACATGAAAGTTCACCCTGCCCAGATGATGCTTAATATATTCCCACAGGATGGGCTGTGATCTAAAACTACCTTAAAATATGGAATCATTGAACAGGAACACTTTCTAGGTCAGGCTGTACATCAGATTTTGTGACATTAAGTAAACACACAGCACAATATCAAAGAGTTAATACAGTATAACAGTGATTATTTCCCATGAGATAAAGAAAACCTAGTAAAGAAAGATATTCCAATTCTCATTCTTTTTCTGTCTACATTTTGCAATTACTCAAAGCAAGTCAGATATAAATAATATTGTGTTATATGTAAAGACTCTCTTTTGCTTTATATATTTTTTTACCTGTTACCTTAAAAAGACATATCACAAATACAGGCAATTTCATTAGGCATTTATTTTATTTTATTTTATATAAGCATATACTAGTTTCATTACTTTATTTTATTTTTATTTGTTCCCAATATATATAGGCTGAGCTAGATAGCCTTCCAGGGAATGGGTTTCCTAATGTCAGAACAAGCAGGCTGGATAAATTCTTGTTCCACTGCCCCTGGCACCACAATCTGACCCAGCCATAAAATTGTCCCACAAAATCAAAGTGACTAGTTATTACTATGCCTACTCCTTCAATGTCAGGACAGAGATACTAGGCTACCATTACCTCAGGTAGCTGTTTCAGTGGGTATTTCCATAATGGCCTTTTTCTCTTAGCATGTATTCTCACTCCTCTCACTGGACTTTGCGAGCTCAGCCCTGAGATCAACTGGGGATCTCTGCATGTTTCCATTTTTTGCTGTATGTAGGTTCTACGATGACATTTATTAATGATTTGGGAGGCCAATTGTTCATTTCACAGTAGCCCAGATTCCAGGAATATTCACAAAGAAACTATATTCTTTAAATCACTGCTTGACCCATTAGCTCTAGCTTCTCATTGGCTAATGCTTACATCTTAATTTAATCTACTTATATTAATCTGTGTATCACTATGTGGCTGTGGCTTACCAGGTAAAGTTCCTGTGTCTGTCTATTTGCATTTAAAGAGAGATATGCTACAGAGATTTGC
>NW_004949192.1:1100947-1105143 GCF_000317375.1 Microtus ochrogaster
CAGGACCTCTTAAAAGTGCTGCAGGGTTTTGCAGCTAAAGCTGAGTCAGGAAGCCTGTCTTAAATGACAGCGCTTACCTCTAGGAAGAAGAGTAGATCCAAGAAATTGCTGCTACCAAGAAGCCATACTTTACTCTATTTTTTTTCTGTCTAGAATTACTTCATAAGCTCTCTCAGATTTTATGTGGATGCAGTTGTCCATGTGGGCACCATTTATAATACTAGCTCTGTCAGTAGAGCATGAGACTCTTAAACTCGGGGTCATGGGTTCAAGCCCCATGTTGGGCACCATTCTCCTGTTGTGAGGGTTTCTTTCCTGCCCAGTTCCCACAGCCAGAGAGCCCCAAAGAAAATCACACAGGGGTCTAAATAAGTTATAAACTGATTGGCCCATTAGCTCAGGCTTCTTATTAACACCTGGAACGTATTAACCCATTATTTTTATCTATGTTAGCTACATGGCTCAGTACCTTTTTCAGTGGGGCAGGTCACTTCCTGCTTCTTCAGTGTCTGGACAGGACTGCAGAAAGAGCTTCTTTCTTCCCAGAATACTCCTGTTCTCTTTGCCCCCTCTAATTCCTGTCTGGTTGTCCCACCTTTACTTCCTTCCTGGCTACTGAACAATCTGCACTGATTTAAAACATAATTGACAGAACTCTGAACTGTCACACACCAGAGGAAGGCAGATTCAGAGAGAAGTTAGTTAGCTGTCACCAGAGAAAGACATGCCAAAACCTTGCTGGTAGGCCATGACCTTGTGATATATTGATTAATAGAAATTGGTTAAAATAATATGTAAGAATTAGCCAATGAGAAGTTAGAGCTAATGAGCCAAGCAGTGATTTAATTAATTCAGTTTCTGTGTGATTATTTTGATTTGGGGAAGTCAGGAGAAATAAACAGCCTCCTTACTACAAATAGGCCCCTCAACGTGGTGGTCTAAATTAATGTAAAGCCTGAGAAAGCTTAAAAAGAAATTCTAAACACACAAATACAGAGTGTAACAGAGCTTTATACTGTTTGCTGATGGCATGCCACAGCTCCTTTAAGAGTGGTTTTCCTGATTCAGTTGAGTCAAAAGAAAAAAAAAAGTCATGTTATTTTGAAATGGCAGCTTATAGGACCATGCTGCTAGCATAAACTCTGACTCTTTCAGGGAAAATATCCAGCAACAGAGCATTTGATTGGGGTGTGTCAACAGACTGCTGCTGTTTGCTTAATGGCTACATAGACCTGTTGAAGCCTAAAACTGGGGCGATGTGCATGGCTTGCAGAAGCGGTGACTGGACTTCCATCATGTTGGACTCTGTGGAGCAAGCAGGTAGTACCAAATTTATCATAGTAATGTCACAGTTTAAGTTTTAGACTAGGCAGGCAAACAGAAAATACCATATATACCATAGTAATGGTGCACCATAAGTGTTAAAGAAGTGTTTAAATTTTAAAAAGTGCTCCTATACCGTAAAAAAATTACAGATATGCAATAAAGACAAATACAGATGAGTCATAGTGTTGGATAAATGTACATAGGCTTTGAAGATAGAAGAAAAAGCATTGGGATTTATAAAATAAATTTAATGTTTTAAAAAGGGTAAAATCTTTAAAGAGACAGTATAGATAATAAGAGTTTAAAAGGTGTAAAGAACAATAAGCTACACAAAAATGGAAAATTCAGAGAGACTGGATTATGTATATTATTGTATTTTCTTTGACGTTTTTGACTGTGAAGGTGCTAGTACAGAGAGACATTTCATTGTATGAGCTCCTAAGCTAAAACAGCACATATGTTATAAAGATATTATGACTTCCAAATTTGGGTCTAAGGATATGTTGCTTTGGAAAAGAGGTTCTTCTTTTGTTTGCACAGAAGATCAAAACCTGTGGATTCTTTCAAACCAATATAATTTGATGGAACCAGAACCCCTGAAAGGTTCCCTTGACCAACTCTCAGAAAATTACTTCACTAAATAAACTGCAGGAAGAAATTTGAACAGAACTACCCCCATATTCCCAAGTTGAAGACTTGGTAGTTATTATTATAGTTTTCCTTAGTTATGATAAGTAATAAAGTAGATATAAATATTGCAACTGTAATTCTTGCTTGATACCTGATTTAATATATAATTTTACCCTGTTAAAGTTAAAGCATTCCTTCTTATTTAAACAGAAAAGAGAAAATAGTGTAGGAGGTCCTTCTGTCTATGTATTGCTTTTATTGGTTAATGAATAAAGAACTTACTTGGCATATATCATGGCAGGAGGAAGGCAGAGTCAGAGAGAAGCTATGGAGCTACAGCCAGCAACAGACATACCAAAACTTTGCTAGTAGGCAATAACCTCATGGTGATATACAGATTAATAGAAATGGGTTAGATTAATATGAAAGAGTTAACCAATAAGTAGTTAGATATAATGGGCCAATCAGTGGTTTAATTAACACATTTCCATATTATTATTTCAGTTCTGGATGGCTGGGATGAATAAGCAGCCTCCTTGCAACATTCCTAAAATCTTTGAAATGCCATATTTTGTAACTCTGTGAGGTGTTGAATATTATCTAACTAAACAATATTTCAGCACTTCTAGAAAACATAAATTACATGACTAAAAGTTTAATTATTATGGATGACTATGTATTAATCTATAATTCTTAACTATAGACTACATTAAGTTAGATACAAAAAATAACTTAAACAGGATCAAAAATACAAATACACATTGTACCAAAATCAACCTTAAATTTTCACCAGTAAACTAAGGTCCATATGAATACAACGTTTCATCTCTATATCATATTCCACTTTAAATAAAAACAAACAAAAATAGCCATCTGGAAATTTGCCTGCAGTTTTCTACAAACTACTTCCTGTAGCTTGGTGGGAAACTTTATTTCGGCTTCAAGGAGACATTTTTGGATTTCTTGCTCCTTCAAACAACATTTGCCTGGAAACAATCCATTAGTTCTCATCTTCTGTAGAAACAAATGTAGCATGTCTTTTCAAAAGTAACATATTTACCATATGATGGTGACAAAATTTTTCCCTGTACTGATGTATCTATGTGAGTTTGAGGCCAGTTTGTACTCCAAAAGCTAGTTCTAGGACAGACTACAAAGCTACAGAAAAATCCTGTCTTGAAAAATCAACAAAACCCACATATTCTTAGACTCAAATTTTGATGTCTTTAAAATATATATTTTGATATAGCTTAGGATTCCCCAAATCAAATATCTCTCTGCAGTAAGAATTTTCAAGAACACAGAAATAACATAATTCATATTATTTGTATACATTTCTTCTTTACATGGTTTACTTTTATGATGTTATCATTTATTTTATCATCTCTACTCCTTTAATCTATCACTGTCTGTACTGTTTTATGTTATTTTTACTGTCTCTTTAAAGACTTTGTTTAATTTTTATAAATTTATTCATTATATACCATTCTCTACCCATTTTATTCTTAAGTGTATGCACAATTTTTAGAGAACTCGGACCTGTTCGGAGGTTTGTTTTTGAGTGAATCTATCTTTATTGCATATGTGTAATCATTTTCTGACAGGAGAGTTTTTTTCTTTTTAGTGTTATCAGGTGTGACAAAGAACATCCTCACTCCTGTTGAAACCATTCAGTCCAAGATGGCAGAGTTGTACCTCTGCAATCATTCATAGCTGCTCAACTCAGTGGATGCAGGGGTTCCATTTCAACATAAAGCAATTTGTAGCAGGGTGCCCACAAGCACTATTTAAATACTTTGTAGCAGGACATTCCAAAAGATTCAGAGCCTTTTGTGCTTCTAGTTTGAACCAGGAAGCTGTCTGACTCACTGACAACAAAAAAACACTTTCTGAAAAAAAAAAAAAAAACGTGACTACCATGAAACTGGAATTGACTCCCTTTTTGTGGGCCTACAAAAGCTTTTTAAAGCATTCTTAGGATTTATGTTGATGGACATTTCCAAACATTGGGCACTATGATGAAAGCAGAGATTGCCTTAGGTTTCCCATACACCCAGACCCAAATAATCACAAAAAATTTTATAGTCATTACAATACTGTTTGGATAACAGCTCAGATACATTTCTAGCTACCTCTTACATCTTAAATTAACCCATATCTTTTAATCTTGGTATATTCAGAAGACTTGCTTAAGCATAATTTTGTAAATAATATATATATATAAAACCCACAATGATATG
>NW_004949192.1:1106119-1107619 GCF_000317375.1 Microtus ochrogaster
ATAAAAAAAAAACCATTCAGAGATGAGATGTACTTGAGAGTCCAGAGTCACAATCAAAAAAGTTCAGACAAGAATGAAGGCTTTCATGTATACAGCTCAAATCTAGGCAAAAGCAGCCTGAAGCTCACTCAGCCAAATTTCAGTATTGCATAGTTTTCTCTAATGATCAATTGAAGCTGAGCATAGGTTAAAAAAATATTTTCTATTGTGTTCCACTTTCAATTATCCTACCCATTTTACCACACTCAGAGAGGAGGAAGACAAAGATGAATTGCCAGCTCTGGTGAAGATCTCCAGGTAAAGTTCAGACCTGTGCTTTCTAATCCTTTGTTTGAGAACTCTGTTCTTTGTGCTTCCTAAAGCAACTGTGTGTGAATGCATGTCCTCCTCCAATATAAGGCAATCAGATTTTTTTAAAAAAAGTCTGTACTGTAGCATTTTGTCAGTCAGGCTGCTGGCTAAAATCCAGCTGTTAGCTGGATTCAGTCAAAGCTTGGTTATAAGCAACCCTAGACAAGAAATTCTATTTCTCAGACCTGCAGGTAACAGAGGCAATAGAAACATAGGGAAGGAAAGGTATATGTGGAATTTTTCATTTTTACGCTAATAGTAACCAGATTCTCTTTGCAGTAGAGGAAATGTATTTGTGTCTCTAAAGCAACTGCTTCAGGATTTATATCTGTAATTTCTTGCCCAATTTTGGTTCTGCAATAACTACAAGGAAGATTAATTTTGGGAATCAATACCCGACAGCATTAGTAGATGTACTGATAAAATATACAATCAGAGATTTTCTTGAGAAAATGGCAAAGTTGGGCAGTAGTCTCACATAGCCACTGGGGTCTCCTTGAAAATTTCAAGTGTCATATTCCCTAATCAGTTTGTTTATGGAATATACATGGAATTTCTGAATGTCATACCAACAACAAGCAACTGGAAGCACAAAATTACAGTCAGCCATAGCAGGGAGAGTGGGAGGCTTCCACATAAATGGCCAGGATGGAGGGATCAGTAGCTTGATAGAGGATCACCCTCTAGTTTTCACAGGATGCTATTCTCTTCTGATAATTAGAATAAACGTTTAAGATAAATAAGATTTTACCAGTCATCTACTTGTCCTTTTGTTGTTTCTGCCAGAGTACACGTTTAGATGGGAGGGAGAAATAAACCAGCAGCTCTGATGAAGCTCTGAAAGAGCAGCCTGAGCCCTGGCTGCTCAGTCTGTCTGTCAGCTGGCTGCAACTGCCGACACCTCCTGGCCAATGAAGATTATTACACCTACTTCAATTTACTCTAATTGCTTAGGGCAGGTAAGTAAAGTGTAAAATTTGAAAGTTATAGGATTACAGATAATAATGTTATTCAAGAATTTAATAACCAGTTCGCTTACACTATGGATGGTATTATGGACGGCTTATGTGATTTACCTTATGCATCCATTCACGTGGTTT
Source organism: Microtus ochrogaster (assembly GCF_000317375.1). Lineage (NCBI taxonomy): Eukaryota > Metazoa > Chordata > Mammalia > Rodentia > Cricetidae > Microtus > Microtus ochrogaster. The sequence continues at coordinate 1,107,571 of NW_004949192.1, forward strand.
TGGAAATTACCTTTGTTTTTCATATTATATCTTTACAAAAATGATCTGA
>NW_004949192.1:1108704-1117609 GCF_000317375.1 Microtus ochrogaster
AGTAACCAGAAAAGAGAATTTAATCATATTCCAGGGTTAAAGAGGGCAAGAGAAACCACTTTAGTGACTGTTTCCAGAGATTAACTAAGGATGTGCAAATAAGAGTAACAAACCTAGAACCTAGACGTGCACTGTTTGAATTTCTAGATTTTGAAAATGCCAGCCTCAATTGCAAAAGATACTTGGGCCTTTAAAGATCAGATCAGCACCAATAAATGAATGCATCTTGCATACAATATTTTGAGACATTTGGATAAAGTACTAATGCTAGGTAGGAGAAGCAATTTTCAATGGTATGAGGAGACACCTAAATGCCAAATGAGGAGGCATAGTATGAGCAAGGGAGTTTCAAGATCAGGAGAGGAAAATCTACGGAGAAAAGAACCAAGTTTATAGGAATCATGAATACTACAGCACCAGCTGGGAAGCCTGTATTCTATTGATCTAGGCAATCTGAATGTGACAAGAGAGAAGTATAGCTTGCTCTATTTGAGGGACCCATAACAGGTGTCCAGGATTTTTTTTGGTGGTTTTATATTTGTTTTATATATTTGGTGGTTTTATATTTGTTATATATTTTGGAGACAATTCCATAAGTTGGCATGGCTAACTCAGCCTTCATTTGGTAGGGTTTTGGAAATGCCTCAGTTTAATATCCCAGGCTATGTTGATTCTATATGGGAGGCACACCTTTGGGAGGAATTGATGAAAGATGGGCTGAGGTGAGGCAAGCGTATGGTAAGAAAAGTGGGTAAAGAACTGTGTTTACAATTGAAAATGAATAAACAAAATAAAAATAAGCAATTACATGAATCCCAGCTTATCAATGACTCAAATATCATCCCATTTAATTTATAACAAAGCTACAAAGAACCAAGAAAAGGTATGCAGAGACAGTGATACATGTATATTTATAAACACACAGCAGTCTGTCTAGAGTCTTTATTTTGTCCGGAACTTTATCTACTGAACATCTGCATTGTTGTTTGATTAGATGAGACAAATGTGAAACTACAATATTAGTTGCAAATTAACACTGCTCAGAGTAAAGCATGTGTTGTTGCATGGCATTTGGAGCTGGCTCCTCACCTTTTAGGTCACTCTGAGATGAGATTCATGGCTGAGGTATCAGGGAGCCATTATTATCACTGCTCCTCTGGGACATTATTGGGTCCATGCTTACCCTGAGCAGCATATAGTCCTCAGTTAATAAACCTTATTAAGTATTTGAATGGGGGGGGGGCACTTAATAAAGCCATACTCCTGTTAGTCACCAGCAACCAGCTCAGAAACTTTTCTTAAAGAGCTATTCCTCTCTTTGTCATGAGCATTGATCATATATGAGCTAAGGTAAGTTATTCAGAAGCCATATTTGACTCCATTTTTTGATTGCTTAGAATCTTTTAAATGTATTTTTAGTTGTTATGATAATTAGTGCCGCAAGTCAGAACGCCCTTAGTAGGCAGAGTTTTGTGTCCAAAATACAGTTTCATAATAACCACATTGAAAATAATCATTAATTACAAACTCTCAGACAGTAACTCAGGCTTATTACTACCTAACATGTACATTTTAAATTAATCATATGTCATATATGTGCTATCATTTGGATTGGTAACTTTTCTCAGAAGAAAAAGTACATTTCCTCCCCACTGATTCTCATGATACTGAGACTCCTCTCATTTTTCCAAATACTTCTTTTTCTGGTTCTTAAACTTAACATTATCTTGCCTAGATATAATCCAGTCAAGATCTTTATTAAATCAATCACAATGACATTTATTTACACAGTATAAAGGAATATTACATACCCTGTACTTGAGTTTTTAATATACACAGCCTTTTAATTATATTTTATTGACTTGATTATAGAGACATAAATAATTGCCATCTTTGCTCTCTGCTTGAAAATCTTTATGATTAAAATCTATTCAGGAAAATATGGGTGTATATTAAAATATATATATATACATATATGTATATATGTATATATATATATTTAGCTTACAATTTCTATATTTAATACTTACTCTTTTTTCACTTGATGAGTAGTAATTTCATCCTGAATGCTCATGTTTAAAAACTGAAGAACAACCACACAAACATGGAAGTGTATCCTCACCAGCTAATTCTTAATATTTTACCTCACTCTTGGCTGTGATTTACAGTTGCCATAAAATACGGTTTTGATGAGCAGGCCCAATTTCTTATTCAGCCTGCCCCTTCCAATCTGTGAAATGAAGTAATCACAGCAACACAATTTCAAAGTGTAAAAACACTGTGACTTTAATCATCCCCCATAAGATAGAGAAAACCTAATAAAGAGTAAAATTCCTGAACTCATTTTTTTTCTGTTTACAGCTTGTAATTGCTCAAATGCAAAATCATATTTAACTAACCCTAAGTTATATGTAAAGGTTATCTTTTTCTTTGTGTATGGTTCACCAGGTACCTTAAAAGACTCATCACAAACACAGGTAATTTTATTAGGTATTTATTTTATTTCATATGATATACTATAGTTTTATTATTTTATTTTAATTTTGTTCCAATGGTATCTATTTAGCCTTCCAGAGAATGGGTTCTCTAGGACCAAAACAAATAATAGGGATCTTGTTCTACTGACAGTGGCCAACAGTCTTTCCAAGCTGATGGAGGAAGGTCATTGATTAAAAAAATAAAGAAACTGCTTTGCTGGCCCTTATAGGTTAAAACATAGGTGGGAGGAGTAAACAGAACAGAATGCTGGGAGGAAGAGGAAGTGAGCTCAGACTGACAGCTCTGCTCTCTGGACCAGAGACACCATGCTCCCATCTCCAGGGCGGACACGAGAGCTCTGCTCTCTGAGACACACACGATGAAGCTCCAACCCAGGATGGACGTAGGCTAGAATCTCCTTGGTAAGCCACCTCGTGGGCTAAACTAGAAATGGGCTAGTCCAGGTGCGAGAGTTAGCCGAGAAGAGGCTAGATAGAAATGGGCCAAGCAGTGTTTAAATGAATACAGTTTGTGTGTTGTTATTTCAGGGCATAAGCTAGCCAGGTGGCAGGAGTGCTGCGGACGCAGCCCTGCCTCTCTTATTACTACACCAAGCCAAATAGCTGTCACCTATATTCTGAACTCTAGTTGGTACTGTGTTGGTTCTTTCACTGTCAGGCCAGAATTGTTAGGCTCCCATTAGCTCAGGTAAGGTGTTTTAGTGGATATTCCCATTACAGCCTCATCAATATAAATATATTTAATTTTTTTTCCTGATTTCAATTAAACTTAAATCATTTCTTTATCATTAAGACACTATGGGCTATTATATTACAGCTGGATTTATTTGGAAGAGCATTTCAAGTCTACAGTACCTTCTATAATCCACATATTTCCTTGTACAACACTCTAATCAACTTTATTATGTATTATAATTTAACTACATGGAAGTGTAGTTAAATTATAATTTTTTATTATATTTATATATAATACATATTATTGTTTTATATGTAACATATTTAAATATAATTTGATTGCATAAAATATTTATATAAACATATCACAAAGAATTAGAAACCAGACATACTTGGGTGCACATAGTCATAATCAGAAATCTCCAGACAGGAATGGAGGGTTCCGTGTGTACAGATAGAATCTAGGCAAAAAGCAGCTGCAAGCTCACTCAGACAACCTGTCATATTTGCCGGTTTACTGCTGTTAACTGGAGGAAAACCCAGTATAAATTACATTTTATCCTGTGTTCCTCTGTCAATTGCTCTGCTTCTTTTTACAATGCACAGGGAGGAAGGAGACACTGATGAATAATCAGCTCTTGATGAAATCTTGGGATTAAATGCACTCCTATGCTTTCCAATCCTTGGTTTGTGTTCTCTCTTTTCATTGGTTCCCAGATGGCATAAAAAGGTCTGCACTGAAGAATTTTACCAGTCAGGGAGACTGGCTATAAACAATCTCAGAAAAGAAAATCTTTCCCGGAGACCAACAGGAAACAGAAGCAATACAAACCTAGGAAAACAATTATTTGGTGAGAATTCTCATGCTCTGGTAAGATCACCTGTTACTATTTGCAATGCACAAAATATGCTCTAGTCTCTGAAGCCACTGCTTCAGCGTTAATATATGTTATTCCTGGGTTGGTCTTGGATTCTGCATTTCCTGAAATGAATGTTAACTTAGAAAGTCAATACCTGACAATAACCGGGATGTACTGATTTTATGCACCATTGAAAGACCCAGTAAGATAATTGCAGTGTCGGGAAATAGCCCCTGGCACCTGGTTTCTGAAAATTTTCAAGTGTCTGATTCTCCAATCTGTGTGTTTAGGGAATCTGACATGCCATTTCTGAATGTGATACCAGTAAGCTGCAATCGGCAGCATGGTATGACAATCAGCCATCAGCAGGACGAAATGAAGCAATTCCGGTAGATAGGAAAGATACAGACCCAATAAGGGGGATATGTGATAATCTCCTAGTTACCTCACAATGATGTCCTCTTTTGATAATTGGATTCTGGTCCTAGGTAAACTGATGTTTTTCTGTCATCCATTTTCACTTTCATTTTTTTCTGCCAGACCACAAAGATGGGAGGGAGAAATGAGTCAGCAGCTCTGATGCAGATCTCCAAGGTTACCACAGGATTTGTTCCTATTGGTGCAATTGAGATCATTCTCCTCATTGGTTCATATTCCAGGAACAATTGAATGCACCCAGTCCTTCAGTCAGAGGCAAAGATGGCTAATTACATTTTCAGCATATCTGGTCCTTACTAGTCAGGCTCTGGCTATATTCTAGCTCTCAGGTGCTCATGTTTATAACCAAAACTTGAATATACATTAGCCCCGACAAGGAAGACTGTTCTTGACATCTATATGAGAAAAAGCCCAGGGAAATCAGCAAAGTCAAGTACTGGTTTATTCCCCGTACTACAGTTGTAAATCACCCTTCACACTCTTCTGTGCAGCAAGTCAATTCTTGCTTCTGAACCATAAGATTCTCTTTAAACTTGTGGCTCCACTGTCTCAGTCTTGAACACTGCATTGTCTACAAGGAAATAATTCACTTCAGGTTTTAGTATCTGACAGAGTTAAGAGGAGTCATGCCCTTTCCTCTCTTCTCTGAGTTCCATTGTGGGAATGGGTATGACATTGCAGTTTTTTTTTCATGAAAACTAAGTAATTGAAAATATTATACAGTAATATATAAGGTGCTGCGGGCAGGCTTGCTTTTTGTCCCACCCAGCTCCCTCATGGCTATCTTAGCCTCGGAAATAATAACACAGAAACTGTATGCATTTAAACACTGCCTGACCCATTATTTCTAGCCTCTTATTGGCTAACTCTCACATCTTGATTAACCCATTTTTAATAATCTGTGTAGCACCATGAAGTGGTGGCTTACCAGGAAGATTCTAACCACCATCTGTCTTGGGTAGGAGAAGCATGGCATCTGCCTGACTCTGCTTTCTTCCTCCCACAATTCTGTTCTGTCTCCCCCACCTACCTATGTTCTGACCTATCAGGGCAAGCAGTTTTCTTTATTAATTAACCAATGAAAGCAACAGATAGATAGAAGACCCTCCTACACCATTTGGCAGGAAAAAAGCTGTGCTGCTTTAAAATGCCAGCTTTCTGGACCATCCTGCTAGGGCAAACTCTAACTCTTTCAGGCAGGCAGTCTGACTACCAGAGCATTTTTATTGTGGTCTGAGTGCACTGCTACAGCTTGCTTGCTGTCAGGGACCTTGAAATGCCATAGAGTTGTGACAATAAAGATGGCTAGACCAGTACCTGTGCCATGATCCTGGAAAGCTAGGAAATGGGCTGGATCCAGCGGTCAAAGCCACAGCTCTAATCCTACCCATATTGCCTGGTAAATTAAAGACTCATGTGGTCGCAAAAAGAGAGATAGATAAGAAAGATTCAAAGTTGAAGAAAACCTCTAAATGATTTACAGTTTGTTAAAAATATATGTAGGCTAAAGGTTAAAGTTCTTAAAGTGAAAAAAGAGAGTAGTTGGGTGTGGTGGTACACACCTTAAATCCCAACACCTGGGAGGCAGAGGTAGATTGACCTCTGAGACTTCAAGGGGCAGAGGTAGATTGACCTCCATGACTTCAAGATGTGGCAGGACATACCTTTAATCCCAAGGCCTGGGAGGCAGAGACAGAGGGATCTCTGTGAGTTCAAGGACAGCTGGTCTACAGGAATAACTCTTTATTCCAGGACAAAGATATACAGTGAACCTGTTTCAAAAAGTAAAAGTAAAAATAAAAGAAATAGACGTTAAAGTAAAGCCATGTAAAGAAGAAAAATACACAGAGAATCTTAATACTGTATGCTATTATGCTCTCTTTGAATTGTTTGAATGCTGAGGAAGGAGCAACAGCTGCTAAAAGATATTTGCTTATAAATGCTGCTGAATTAATCCAAGAGAGGTATTCTGAAAATACCTTGACTTCAAAATTGAAGTCCAAAGGTATGTTACTTTGGAGAAGATATTTTGCTTTTGTTCCTACAGAAAATGAGAGGCTGTGGATTCATTCTGAGTTAAGAAAAATCCAATTTGATCAAGGAAGACCACCTGAGAAATCTCTGGTAGGAACAGATGGCCCAGATGTCTGAGTTCTATAACCAGAACAGATTCAAGACTGCTGCCTGAGGTGATCAAGACTCACAAGATACTCCAGTCAGGACTTGATGATAATTGTTTTTTAGGTCCCCATAAGATTATCAGCACACCCAACCAGCAAAATGTAGCTAGGAATACTGTGCCCACATTCCCCAAAAATGGACTATGGGCATTTTCTTTTGTTTAAAAAAGGGGGGGGGAAGTGGTGCAGGAGGATTATCAGTATTCTGTCAATCATGTGTCTTAATAAAACTCTGATTGGCCAGGCAGGAAGTATAGGCGGGTCAACCAGACAGGAAGTAGAAGCAGAGAGATGAGAACAGGAGAATGCTGGAAAGGAGGAAGCCCATTCCCCCATTCCTGGCCAGACTCCAAAGAAGTGACATGTGATCTACCCAGCTGTGAAAGGTACTGAGCCACATGGCTAACATAGATAAGAATAATGGGTTAATATAAGCTGCAAGAGCTAAGACTGAGCTAATGGGCCAATCAGTTTATAGTTAATGCAGATTCTCTGTGTGATTTTCTTTGAGACTTGCCAGCTGTGGGGTACCGGGTGGGATGGAAACCCCAACGAGCAGGCCTCTCATGTTACACAGTAACATATAAACACACAATCCTACCTGTCACCAAAGACTCTGAAGGTACAATAACCTATAGAAGAGGAAACATACACCTCATCATCCTACTGCCTTTAAGCTTCTCACAGGCTCAACGTTGCTCAATATTTCATTAGGACTCAGTTTTTTTTTTTAAATATGGCAGTTTAAAATAATTTATTTTTATGTAAGTCTGGTCATCATTGTATTCTTAGACTCCTAGACATTAAGTTTGTTTGTGTTATGCTTATATCACATTGTCTGGGTATGAATATTTACTTGATTTCTTCCCTGATTTTTGGCCACTAGGACAAAAATATATCTGAAGGTTTCTCAGTATTTTTTCTTTGTGGGCATGTATCTAATGAGAGTGAAGAATTTTATTCTGGCTAATTTGAGGATTAACCTGCAATTATAGCACAAGTATTCAATCCCATATAAATTACAAAAATTAGCAGAATGATTCCCATTATATGATTATAAATGCATGTAGAAACTTCCAAAACAGATTCTTTCCACCATATTGGCAGCTGTAACCATATTTTGGAAATGGTCTGTGAATCTACAGTTTTGCACTTGAAGTCATGACTTTGGCCAATAAACAAATGAAATAACACACTGCTTGGATCTGAGTAAGAAAAAGCTGATATTCCCTCATAGTATAAGGAGTTCAGTTTTACTATCTCTCTCTTAATATGCTATGAAGCAACTCAATTACATACAAATATTTATATAAGTTAATATATGTGTACATGTAAGAAACTGACTATGCAAAATTATATTTATACATACATATGCATGCATGTGTACACTCTCTTACCATAGTTTAGAATTTCATACATGAGTGCTGCAATTATTTTATTTCACACTCATTTCTGCTTTTACTTTTAAAACCATATATATGTTAAAAATTGTCATAATAAATCCTACTACATAATCAAATTATTATATTTTTGTGCACATAAAGTTAACCCATATTTAGGAGTAAATTAAAATTTTATTTTCTTGTTCACCTTCAGTTTGGCGGCTTGTGCTAAAAAAATACATTTACATAGGAGGGAGAAATGAATCAGCATCTATGTTTGAGCTCTCCAAGATTACCACAGGATTTGCCTCCCCTGTTGGAATTAAGATTACTTTCCTTGTTAGTTCTTATTTTATATTCAGTTTCAATGCACACACTCCATTCAGAGGACAGGATTGCTTATAAAAGTGTTATCAGTGCCGGTTCTTTCCGGTCAGGTTCTATTTGTATTTCATGTCTTAGTTGGACCTGGCTATAACCAAAGCCTCACTGTCCATTGGTCTAGACAAGGCAGGCTGCTGCTGACATTTACAGGTGTCAGAGTCCATGGAAATTAGCAAAATCACGACTTACATTCATAACAACTATTCCACCTGTGTTTGACAACTTTGTACAATGTATTCTATTATACACCCCGTACTGGTGCTTACAAATTTTGTGTAAAACCCACATTGTATAATAACTTGTATTCCAAACTAAAAATACCATCGGTCCTTAAGTCATTTTCTCAATTCAACATGGTAGTATTTCATATTTCTCAAGCTTTTTAAGTATCACATCACTTTTACGATTTTTTTAATTTGGTAGCAAGGAAATTTGTTAAACTATAACTATGTAGTCTTAAAATTTTTCAACGACCTGAGCAGGTGTGT
>NW_004949192.1:1118905-1119973 GCF_000317375.1 Microtus ochrogaster
TATATAATTTTAATGTAATCATTTGATCTTATTTCTTTATCTTTATCACACTGCGTGTTATAATCAAGTAGGGTCTATTTAGAAGATGGTTTGACATCAATATTTCTTCAATACTATCATTTTTGAGGCATGATTATGTAACTATAACTAAACTGCAGATTTGTGCTTTCCATTCCCTGGTTTTTAGATCTCTGTACTTATTGATTCTTAATGCACATATAATTTAATGCATGGTCTTTTCCAGTAGGATGCATTGAGAACAAATAAAAATGTCTCTATTGAAGCATTTTGCCTGTCAGGCTGCTGGCTAGAATTTAGCTTCTAGTTGGATCTAGTCAAACCTTGACTATAAGCAACCCTAGACAAAGAATTCTGTTGCAGAGACGTGCAGCTGACAGAGGCAATAGAAACTTCACTTTATTTACAGAATCTGTCATGGAATTTCTGAATGTCATACCAACAAACTGCAACTGAAAACGCATAATTAAAATCAGTTATAGCAGGCATAGAGGGACATTTTCATGAAAATAACCAGGACAGAAGTATATATAGCTAGATATCAGATTGCCCCTTAGTTACCAAGGATGTTTACACCTTTGATGATGGGAATCAGTGCCTAAGTTAAATAATATTTTTCCTGTCATCCACTTATAATTTCTTTGTTTCTGCCAAAGTAAACACGTTAATGGTAGGGGTGAATGAATCAACAGCTCAGGAGCCCTGGCTGCTCAGTTTTTCTGCCAAGCAGCTACAACTGCCGACATCTGCTGTCCAATAAAAAATATTACACATATTCCAATTTACCGTAAAAGTCTAGGGCAGATAAATAAATTGCAAAATTTAGAAGTTATATGATGACTAATAATATCACAATTCAGAAATTTAATAACCAGCTTGCTTACACTATGGATTGTATTCTGCAAGGCTTATGCTATTTTCCTTATACATTCATTTATTTGTTTCTTTGTAATGAGCTTAGTTTTTCATATTATATCTCTAAGAAAATGGTTTGAAAACAGAGCCAGGAATGAGTCACTTTAAGAAATAATGCAGTCTTTACAGACTAAT
>NW_004949192.1:1120768-1126060 GCF_000317375.1 Microtus ochrogaster
AACGTTATGGAAGACTTACCCAGAGTTTTAACTGCATATTCAGTAATTTTTTTTTCTGAGAAGAGATCTGGTCCAAAATACCCTAAGGAAGTCAAATAATATAAATGGTACCCTATAGGTATGAGTGATCTAAAGGAAATAAAGCAAGCAATAATATCTTATCATTTGTAACGATCTGGATTCAAGAACCAGGAAAAAATTTAATCATATACCAGTATTAAACAGGACAGAAGATAACCCTTTAGTGACTTCTTACAAAGACTAACTGAGGCTCTATAAGTTGCAGTAAGAGACCCAGAAGATACGTGTGTACTTATAGAATCTCTGAAAATGCCAACTTAAAATGCAAACAGATACTTGGTCCTTTAAAGTTCAGATCAACACCAATAGATTAATAGATCTTCCATACAATGAATTTTGAGATATTCGAATATAGTACTGAGGCTTAGGTAGGAGAGGCATTTTTCAGTGGTATGAGGAGAAGTGAAAATGCCTAATGAGAAGGGATTATATGAGCAGGAAGAGTAAAGATCATGAAAGGAAAAGCTACAGAGAAATGAATCAAACTCATAGGAAATCATGAAATCTACACCAATAGCTGTGAAGCCTATAGTCTATTGATCTAGGGCATCTGCTTGTGGGAAATAGATGTGTAGCTACCTCTGTTTGAGAGGTCAGGGTATTTATTTCTGTTAATAGGTAACTTTTTGGAGACAATTGCATAAGTTGGGATTCTAACTCAGCCTTGGTATGGTAAGGGTTTGGAACTGCCTCAGCTTAGTGTGCCAGGCCATGTTGCCTCCAATGGGAGGCCTTACATTTGGGAGGAGATGAGGGGAGATGGGCTCCCCAAAGGGAGGCAAGAGTGTAGAAAGAGGAGAGTTTAGCAAAACTATCTTTAAATATAAAATGAATAAAAAATAAATAAAAAGTAAGCAATTGTGTAAATCCCACCTCATCAGTGATTGATAAATATTATCTCATTTAAATCCATAATGCAATTATGAGATCCAAAAAAGAGCTGCAAAGACACTGGCACATGCATATTTATAAAAACACAGAAGTCTCTCTAGAGTTTTTTGCTGAACATTTGCATTGTTCTTTTATCACATAAGACAAATCTCTAACCACACTGTTAGTTGCAGTTTAGGTTTTTTTCAGAGAACAACATGTGTTGTTGCATGGCATTTGTTGCTGGCTCCTTGCCCTTGGTTCCCTCAGAGACTAGCTTCATGAATGAGGTATCAGGGAGCCATGATTACCACTATACCTCTGGGATATTATTGGCTCCATGCTTGTACTGAGTAGCATACAGCCCAGAGTATATAAGCCTTATTACGTATTTGGAGGGAGGGCCACTTAGTAGAGCCATACTCCAGTTTGTCACCAACTACCAGCCCATAAGACATCTCTTAAAGAGCCATTCCTGTGTTTGCCACTAGCATCCATTTTCGCTGAACATAGGCACATTTTCAGAAGCCACATTTGGTTTAATTTTTTGTTTGCTTAGAATCTTTTAAATATATATTTTAGTTTTTATGTAGTAATTAGGAACCCATGCCAAAATGCCATTAGAGGGCAGAGTTTCGTGTCCCACCAGACAATTAATGCTCATCAGGCATGGTAAAGATTATCTCTATGACTTTGCCTGTTGTACTCCCCACCAAGACCAACATGACAGAGGTATGTTCATACTGCTCTAAGCATTGATAACTGCTCCAGCTCTAGGGACAAAGTGGGCCTATGTCACTAGAAATCAATTTGTAACATGCTACTCACAAACACCATTTATAAGCTCTGTAAGAGGACTGTCCAAAAGATCCAGAGCCCCTTATTTCTTCCAGTTTGAACCAGAAATCCATCACTTAAGGAAGTCACATTTCTATCACTGTAAACAAAAAAAGCCTTTATGAAAATGTGACTACCAAGAAGCTGCAATTGACTCCTCTATATATGAGCTTATAAGTGGTTTGTAAAGCTTTATTTTTTGGCTTTATGTTGCTGTACACTGCCATAGGTCAGTCAGCATTTATAAGCAGAGACTCTGCTTATGGTTTCCCATGCACACAGACCCACATAATCACACAGAAACTATAATCCTTACTATACTCTTTGGACAACAGATCAGGTGTATTTATAGCTAGATCTTACATCTTAAATTAAGCCATTTCTGTAAATCTGTATATAGCCTGAAGACTGGCTTACTGACATTTTTCTTCTTCAGCAGGAACCTTGATTTTCCTTGAATCTGCTTACTCTTCTCTATATCTCTATTTGATTTCCTGTCTGTATATAATCTGCCCTGCCTTAGGCCAAAGTAGGTTGTTTATTAATCAATGGTAAGAAAACATATTCACTGCATATAGAGAGAATCCAACATAAGGACATGAGTTAGCAACTCTGAAGGAGATTGCAAAATTAACACGGGATTTATTTATATTGGTAGAATTTACATCACACTTTTAATTGGCTCATATTCCAAGCACAACTTGAATGCACACATTCCTAAAATCAGGTGCAATACAGTTGTCAGCAGAGCATGTACTTACCAGTCAGGCTTTGGCTATATCTCGTTCTCAGCTGCACATGATTATAATCAAAATCTGAATGTTCCTTGTTCCAGGCTAGGAAGACTGTTCATGAAATCTGTGTGAGACAGAGCCCTTGGAAATTAGAAAAGTCAGGCATTTAAAGTTAATAATCATTAGAGGGTTTAAGCAATGTAAACATATGCCATGTTTAGTATAGATGTTACATAGCCTGTTGCTTCCTCCTTACTTATAGGGTAGATCATGCCTCCAGGTCTCTGTTATTCTTAAGCTTAAAATCTCTGTTGCTCAAAAATTGTGGCTTTTCCTTACAACATGTGACCGATACCAGTTTGATTGAGGTGAGGTGACCTTACTGTCAGCTAAACTGAAAGCCAGTTCATATGACTAACTCCTGCCATCTTTACTTAAATATATCTTGCCTGGCCCCCCCATTTACTTTTGTTTTTTTTTTTTCTCTAAATTCTTCTAGCTGATTCTGTTGCATGTGTGTTTTGCACAGTGGCATGACTTTGGTAGGGCCCAACAAGAGCATCCACTTCACCCAATTCCTGTTTATTCTCTGTGTGTATATTCATAAATGTAATTTAAATGCACCTATGCTTAATGTTATTATTGTTCATTACATCTCATTTCAGACTACAAAAACAATAATTCCCATGTTTTAAATTGGTATGTACTTTTAAGTCTCTTACAACAATTCAATATATTTAATCCAACACTAACTTAAAATATATTAAAATGTTCTATACTATTGTTACTTGTGCCATTAACCTTCTATTGGAAGCGATCTTTTCTTCTTTCTATCTTTTTTATGAGTGTAAATCTTACCTTTTAAGAGCCAGTACAGTCAAGGTCAGACCCAGCTCTCTAGGCAGATTCTATACTGTAGTTTTACATGATAAACAGTCCTCAAGGGCTCAGAGATCTGGGGAATATGGAATTTAAATATTTAATTATTAAAAGACATTTTGTAACAAAAGAGACAGGTTGGCTCCTAACAACAGTACTCTGTATTTACCAAAGAAAACAGAAGACAAATGGCACAGAACAACGACCATCCATGATTAGCTTCAAATGTCAAGCGCTGACCACTGGGAAAAAATTGTCTTTCATCTAAACTTTCACCAGACGTGGACAGAAACACTGAAATTGACAGCCTAACTGCACAGATCAAGATGGTCTTGTTTTCCTATAGGTGTCTTAGCCCACAGGACCTTCTGGAGCCTGGCAGGCCTTGTGCTAAACAGCCCAAGGCAAATAAACCTTCAGCGATCATGGAGAACACTGAGCAGTAGCTCTAGGTACCACCAAGTAAGTTCTCTGTCATTTTTTAATCAGTAACTAAAGTAAAATTTCACCCTTCTCAAAGATCTCTGATGCAGCTGAGAGGTTTTGTCAGTTTAGATGGACAACCTTACCAAACAAATATCAATAAATTACAAATACAAGTTATTAAGGTGTGTACTTGAAAGTTATAAAGGTGTGAAGACAAATACAAGTTAACAAAATTCTCTCTCATGCTGCCATCCATAGTCTTAAAATACATATAACAATACAAGGATAAAGCAAGAATTGTTCATATATTTAATCCTTTTACATATTGCAAATTCAGGAAATACTTTATTATTCATTCTATCTTTATAAGACTATTACTTTATATGTAATATATCTTTTATTGTAACAAAAGAAAAATATAATTATAATTATATGTTTTCAATACTAAGCAAAGAGGAAGTGCATTGTAAACAACTTCCAAAGCTCTAGAACTGATAGAGTCTGTCACTCCTTGGAGAGCTACCCAAAATTTATCCATAACATTGGGATTATCATCTATAACTTATAGGCCCATGGTATATGACAGACTTTTCCATGAAGCAGGAAACTTGAAACACTGTTTTACTCACATTGGCAGTTTCTACTCATATTCTTCTGTGTCTTTCAGAATATCCAGAAGACTCATAAAACAGGAACCCTGAAGTATTCTTTCTCCCTCTTTTACTTTATGTATGATTCACCTGGTACCTTACATCACTAACATAGGTAATTGCATTAAATATTTATTTTATTTCATATGAGCATACTATAGTTCCATTATTTTATTTTCTGTTTATCTTGTTCCCACTATATCTAGGCTGAACTAGGGAGCCTTCCAGATAATGGGGTCTTAAAGCCAGAACAAGCAGTAGGGATAAGTCCTGTTCCCACTGTGAGTGTCCCCACTGTCTTTCCCAGCCATATAACTGTCACCAACTTTCTGAGTGTCTAGTTTGGTATGTTGCTGTTTATCTCACTGTCACACCCGAGTTTTTAGACTTCCATTAGCTCAGGTAAGCTGTTTCAGTGGGTATTCCCATTACAGCCTTGATATCTTTGCATGTATTCTCCCTCCTTCCATTCTTCAACTGGACTTTGGGAGCTTAGGCCTATGATTGACTGTGGATCTCTGCATCTGCCTCCATCAGTTGCTGGATGTTAGTTCTATGATGACATTTAAGATAGACATCAATATGACGACAAGGCAAGGTCTGTTCAAGCAACCATCCCACTATTGCTTAGGGTCTTCACTATGTTCATCCTTGTAGTTTCCTGGGAATTTTTCCTATTCCATGTTTTTGTGGGTTCCATAAGGGTTCAATGAATTTTTTTCCTTGCTCTCTATCTCTGTCCATTCCCCATCTCAACAATCCTGTTCTTTCAAGTTCTCCTCTCCTCTCCTCTCCTCTCCTCTCCTCTCCTCTCC
>NW_004949192.1:1126483-1131267 GCF_000317375.1 Microtus ochrogaster
TTGTAAATAACTCTAATAGTGGTAATGATTGGTTTTACAGTTGATTGATTTCCAGTTTTTTGAGAAACTGCCATACTGAACTCTAGAGTTTTGTGCAAGTATTAAACCCATCTTCATTCTGTGTCTGAGATGGAATATACAAGGAGTTGTCTCCATGTTGGTATTATTACATTATATGCATGAAAACAATAATGGAAAAACTCAGACATTTACCTATTTCTTGACATTATCATCTAGTATACAGAAAAGGTAATTTAACATTGGTGTGTACAGAGAGATATATCATATTTGGTGATTAAGTAGAATACAATGATTTTTAAAGTGGTTATCAATATAACCTGTGAGTTATAGTCATTATCTTATTATAGGAGGAGGGTCCAATTGTTCATCCTGGCCACCCAGCCCCAAAATAATCACAAAGAAACCATATTATTTAAAACACTGCTTGTCTCATTAGCTCTAAATTCTTATTGGCTAATTCTTGCATCTTAATTTAACCCATTTCTATTAACCTGTATATCCCCACGTGGCAGTGGCTTACCAGGTAAAATTCCCAGCATCTTCTTATTCTTTTGCTTTTATGGTTACATTGTAACCTGAAACAACTAAGTAGCAGTCTCAGTCAGAAACAAGCCCATTTGGAAGTTTGAGAACCTAGAAGACATTTTTAGAATACTCATTTTCTAAAGTACAATTCCAGGAGAATAGAGAAATGTGGTAACAGGACGTTTTCTAAGTATTCATGACCAGCTGGCTAGATTGGCATGTTTAGCCCAAGGGAAAACCTATGTCAAATCTGCTAGTTTTAATAAATATTTGCATCAAACCAGTATTTGATTAATATGTAAGCACATTTGCCCTAATAAATTTTCTAAAACTGGAACTTAATAGATATTTTTGTAGTATATCCAGTGCTCATAAAATCAAGTAAGCCAAGTGTCAGGACAAATAAAGCCAAACTTTTATTTAAGTAGCTATTTTTTTGTATTGAACTAATTTAAAAGGAAATTTAGAATTTTTTTTTCAGGGTAGATTGCCATCTAGGGGACTCATGTACCAATAGATTGATTCAAATTGATGGATTACAACTTTCTTAAATAATTTCTGTTTTTATTAAAGATAGAAAAATTATACTTCAGATTTAACAGTGATTATGGAATTTGGAGAGGAATTCTTGTATTTGGAATCTAGAGGATTTTTAAAGTAAATATTTTATATTAATATTTAGAGGATATACTTTATGTATATTTATTACGTGTGAGAAACAAAAGAATAAACTCCACTTCTTGCAAAGGTAATTGTGCAAACACCTATTAGGCTTGAAAACAAACAAACACAAATGTTAAGAATATAAATATTTAAATTTTCCTGAATAAATTAATCTGAATTAATTTCTTTATCCTTAAGACACTGTGGGTTACTATATTACCATGGGTCTATTTGGAAGAGGGCTTGAAATCAATATTTCATTCTACAAACCACCCATCTCATTATACAACACTCTAATGGACTTAAATATAGTATGCATTATAATTCAACTACACTAAAATTGCAATTGTATACTATATTTGTATATAATATGTAATTTTATGTTATGTGTAGTATATTTAATTATAATTTGACCACATAAAAACAGACAAAAGCAGATCACAAAGAATCAAAAGACAGACACACTTGGCTGCACAGAGTCATAATCAGAAATCTCCACTTGTATATTGTGGCTTCCATGTATATTGGTAGATATGAGCCAGAAGCAGATGCAAGGTCGCTCAGACAACCTGTCATACTTACACAGTATTTTTTCTGCTGTTATCTGAAGGCAAAACACAGGAAAAAATACATTTTATCCTGTGCTCCCCTTTCAATTGCTCTGCTTCTTTTTACAAAACACAAAGAGGAGGGAGCACAGAAGAATCGTCAGCTCTTGATGAGATCATCAAGTTAAATGCAGTCCTGTGCTTTCCATTTCTTGGTTTGAGATCTCTCTTCTTATTGGTTCCTAGATGGAATAAAAATATCTGCACTGAGGGATTTTACCAGTCGTGCTCCTGACTAAAGTCCAACTGGTAAAAATACCACAGAGGAAAAAAAAATGTGTCCCAGAGACCTAAAGGGACAGAACCTATAGAAACCTAGGCAAAGCAAGGATTTTGTGTAATTTCCCATGCTCCTGCTAAGAGTCAGCTGTTACTGTTTGCAGTCCAGTAAATATGCCCAAATTTCTGAAGTCACTGATTCATACTTAATATCTTTGATTCCTGTGTTAATATTGGATTCTGCATTTTTCTCTAATGAAGATTTACTTTGGGAGTCAATACCTGACACCACCCAGGGATGTACTGATCGTATGTACCGTTGGACGCCCCAGTAAGATGATTGCTATGTCAGGGAATAGCTTCAGGCACCTGGGAATCTGAAAATTTAAAATATCTAATTTCCCAATCAGTGTGTATAGGGATTACGAAATGGCATTTCTGATTATGATAACAGTAAGCTGCAATAGGCAGCCAGAATCAGTATCAGCCATCATCAAGCAGAAGTGGAAAATTTCAGATAGATAGGCAGGATAAAGACCCAAGATGTGGGATGTATGATCATTTCCTAGTTGCCTGCAATGTTTTCTTCTTTTAATAATTGCATTCTGGTCCCGGGTAAATCACAGTTTTCCCCCGTCATCAACTTTCACTTTCATTTTTTTTTTTCCTGCTGGACCACACACAGTTAGAGGGGAGGGAGAAATGAGTCCACAACTCTGATGGAGATTTCCAAGGTTACCACAGGATTTGTTCCTATTGGTGGAATTGAGATCATTATCTTCATTGTTCCAGGAACAATTTGAATGCACACACTTCTTCAGTCAGAGGCAAAGAAAGCTAATTTCATTTTCAGCATAGCAGGTCCTTCCTAGTCAGTCTCTGGTTGTATTCCAGCTCTCAGCTACTCGTGTTTATAACTGAAACTGGAATTACAGTGGCCCAGACATGACAGAGTGCTCTTGACTTCTATATGAGACTAAACCCAGGGAAATTAACAAAGTGAGATGCTAAGTTATTCCTGCTGTTATAGTACTGATTCACCTTATGATCTCCTGTGCCACAAATTGATTTCTGCCTCTGAAACCTTTGCTTCTTTTTAAACTTAAGGCACCACTGTGTCAGTCTTGAAACACTGTAGCATCTGCAAGGCAATAATTCACTCCAGACATTAGCATCTGACAGAGTCAAGGGGTGCCATGCCCTTTCCTTCCTTCTCTGAGTTCCATTGTGGTAATGAGTATGACATTGTAGAGAGTTTTTTTTGCATGAAAACTTTGAGTCATTGAAAATATGCAGTAACATATGATTGCAAAACCCTGTCTGTCACCAAATCTCTTGAGGTACAATAAGGTAGAGAAATTCCTTATCATCCTCTTGTCTTTTAGGCTCTCACAGGTTTAATTTTACTGTCTTGGCTACCAAAGTCTTTTTTTTGCATATAAAAGTTCTTGCAAATCATTCTCAAAAGTATGTCCATTACTAATTAGGAAATCAGGCAGAGAGAAGCCATGTAGTTGCTGCCAGAGACAAACGTCTCTACAGAAAACCGCTGAAACTTTGCTGGTAGGCTTCAACCTCATAGCAATGCACAGATTCGTGGAGATGGGTTAGTTTAGGATAAAAGCCTATAGCTAGCAATATGCTTAAGCTATTGGCAAAACATTATTGCAAATAATATTGTTTCTGAGTGATTATTTCTAGTCAGGCAGTCGTGAGATGAACTAGCAATGTGGTCAACTATATTATGTAAACTGAGAAAGCTTAAAACGGAATTCTAAACACAATTTAAGTTTTAATTTAATTTAACTTTAACAGAGTTAAGCATGGCTTTTTAGTAGCAACATTTTCTGAGTTGGGATCTGTTTCCTAGAAGCATGAAACAGCAGAATTATTTTAAGAGAAGACTTCCTTACTCAGTGGTAGCAGCAAAACTTTGAGACTCCTTTAAGAAGACTTCCTGGTTCATGCTAGTTACATGACCAACTCTGACACTTTCCGGTGGTCTGGGTATGGAGCATTTAAATGGGGCTTGTGAGCAGAGTACTACAATTTACTTTTAATTTAATTTTATTTTATGCATTTTTATTGATATTTATTGAGCTCTACATTTTTCTCTGCTCTCCTCCTTGCCTCCCCTCTTCCCCCTTCAATCCTCCCCCAAGTTCCCCACGCTCCCAATTTACTCAGGAGATCTTGTCTTTTTCAACTTTCTACTTCCCATGTAGATTAGATATATGTAAGTCTCTCTTAGTATTTGCATTGTTGTCTAAGTTGTGGTTTGTAGGCTTGCTTTCTCTGCTTTATGTTTAAAAACCACCTATGAGTGAGTAGATGTGATAATTGTCTTTCTGGTTCTGGGTTACCTCACTCAAAATAATGCTTTCTAGCTCCATCCATTTTCCTGCAAAATTCAAGCTGTTGTCATTTTTTTCTGCTGTGTAGTACTCTATTGTGTAAATGTACCACATTTTCCTTATCCATTCTTTGATTGAGGGGCATTTAGGATGTTTACAGGTGCTAGATATGACAAAGCTGCTATGACCATAGTTGAGCACATGTCATTGTGGCGTGATTGAGCATCCATTGGATATATACCCAAAAGTAGTATTACTGGGTCTTGAGGAAGGTTATTTTCTAATTTTCTGAGATATATCCACACTGACATTCAAAGGGTTTTACCAGCTTGCATTCCCACCAGCAATGCAGAAGTGTTCCCTTTCCACGACAACCTCTCTAGCATAAGTTGTC
>NW_004949192.1:1131367-1142887 GCF_000317375.1 Microtus ochrogaster
CCTCTTCCCCCTTCAATCCTCCCCCAAGTTCCCCATGCTCCCAATTTACTCAGGAGATCTTGTCTTTTTCAACTTTCTACTTCCCATGTAGATTAGATCTATGTAAGTCTCTCTTAGTGTTTGCATTGTTGTCTAAGTTCGCCGGGATTGTGGTTTGTAGGCTTGCTTTCTCTGCTTTATGTTTAAAAACCACCTATGAGTGAGTACATGTGATAATTGTCTTTCTGGTTCTGGGTTACCTCACTCAAAACAATGCTTTCTAGCTCCATCCATTTTCCTGCAAAATTCAAGCTGTTGTTATTTTTTTCTGCTGTGTAGTACTCTATTGTGTAAATGTACCACATTTTCCTTATCCATTCTTTGATTGAGGAACATTTAGGATGTTTACAGGTGCTAGATATGACAAAGCTGCTATGACCATAGTTGAGCACATGTCCTTGTGGCATGATTGAGCATCCATTGGATATATACCCAAAAGTAGTATTACTGAGTCTTGAGGAAGGTTATTTTCTAATTTTCTGAGATATAGCCACACTGACATTCAAAGGGTTTTACCAGCTTGCATTCCCACCAGCAATGCAGAAGTGTTCCCTTTCCACCACAACCTCTCCAGCATAAGTTGTCATCAGTGTTTTTGATCTTGGCCATTCTTACAGGTGTAAAATGGAATCTCAGAGTTGTTTTGA
This sequence comes from Microtus ochrogaster, assembly GCF_000317375.1. Classification (NCBI taxonomy): domain Eukaryota; kingdom Metazoa; phylum Chordata; class Mammalia; order Rodentia; family Cricetidae; genus Microtus; species Microtus ochrogaster. The sequence goes on from NW_004949192.1 coordinate 1,132,054, forward strand.
TTTGTATTTCTCTGATAACTAAGGATGTTGAACATTTCCTTAAGTGTCTTTCAGCCATTTTAGATTACTCCATTGAGAGTTCTCTGTTTAGATAATTACTCCATTTTTTTTTATTTGACTATGTGATTTTTGGTGTCAAATTTCTTGATTTCTTTGCATATTTTGGAGATCAGACCTCTGTCTGATGTGGGGTTAGTGAATATCTTTTCCCATTCTGTGGGCTGTTGTTTTGTCTTGTTGACCATGTTCTTTGCTTTATAGAAGCTTTTCAGTTTCAGGAGGTCCCATGTATTAATTGTTTTTCTCAGTGTTTGTACTGCTGGGATTATATTTAGGAAGTGGTTCCCTGTGCCAATGTGTTCAAGTGCACGTCCCACTTTCTCTTCTATAAGGTTCAGTGTGGCTGGCTTTATGTTGTGGTCTTTGATCCATTTGGACTTGAGATTTGTGCATGGTGATAGATATGGGTCTATTTTCATTTTCTACATGTTGATATCCACTTATGCCAGCACCACTTGTTAAATATGATTTCTTTTATTCCATTTGATATTTTTTTTGCTTCTTTATCAAATATCAGGTGTTCAAAGATGTGTGGATTGATATCCGGGTCTTCTATTGGGTTCCATTGGTCCTCCTGTCTGTTCTTATGCCAATACTAGGCTGTTTTCAGTACTGTAGCTCTGTAGTAGAGTTTGAAGGCAGGGATTGTGATGCCTCCAGAAGTTTTTTTATTGCCCAGGATTGTTTCGGCTATCCTGGGTTGTTTGCTTTTCCAAATGAAGTTGAGTACCATTCTTTCGAGGTCTTTGAAGAATTTTTCTGGGATTTTGCTGGGTGCCACTAGGCCAAATAAGACCTTGTAAACAAATAAACATAATTGTTGATAACATGAATACACATAAAAAAGTTTAATGACATTTGATCTTATTTCGTTAACCTTAGCACACACTCTGAGTTATTATATTCAACTAGGGCGTATTTGGAAGAGGGCTTGATATTCGTATTTCTTCTATCCTGTCATTTTTTGATGCATGATTTTCTAAATAAAAATATATTCAACTAAAGAAAAATATAATTATCAATTACATATAATGTACGTTATATGTATTATGCATATAGTGTTTTATAATTATAATTCAGCTACATAAAAATATACAGAAGAACTGAGAAAAACAGATAAAAAACAGTCCGCAGTGAGATGTACTTGAGAGCCCAGAGTTACAATCAGAAATGTTCAAGTAGGAATGGAGACTTTCATGTATGCATCTCAAATCCATGCAAAAGAAGTCTGAAACTCACTCAGCCAACCTGTAGTATTAGACATTTTTCTCTACTTATCACTGGAGACAGAGCCTAGGTTGTATGTTTTACATTCAATTATTCTACTAATTTTACTACACTCAGGGAAAAGAGGGGCATAGATGAATTGGCAGCTCTGGTAGATATCTCCATGTAAACTTCGGACCCGTGCTTTCTAATCCTTAGTTTGAGATCTCTGTCCTTAGTGGTTCCTAATGCATCTGAAGGTGAATGCATGACTGTCTCAAATAAAAGGCAATCAGATCAAAAAGATTGTCTGTACTGTAGCATTTTGTCAGTCAGGCTGCTGGCTAAAATCCAGCTGTTAGCTGAATTTAGACAAAGCTTGTCTATAAGCGACCCTAGACAAGGAATTCTGTCCCAGAGACCTGCCAGGTACAGGGGCAATAGACATGTAGGTAAGGCAAGAAATTTTCAGGATTTTCCATTCTTCAGCAGACTCCCCTGCTCTTGTTTGCAGTAAAGAAAATGTATTTGTGTCTCTAAAGCCACTGCTTCTGGCATTATATCTGCAACTTCTGGCTCAATGTTTGTTCTGCAATAACTGCAAAGAAGATTAACTTTGGGAATCAATACCTGTCAGAGTTTACAGAAATACTGTTCAAATGTACAATTGGAGATTACCCCTAAGATAACGGCTATATCGGGGAGAATTCTCAAAGCCACCTGTGTCTCCTTGCAAATTTTAAGTGTCATATTTTCTAGTTGGCTCATTTATTGAATCTGATGTAGAATTTCTGGATGTCATACAAAAAGAAAAACCCATAACTGAAGTGCAAAATCATAAAATCACAATTGACCATCAGCAGGCAGAAAGAGAGAGGCTTCCACATAAATATCTAGGACAGAGGGATAAGTAGCTGGATATAGGATCACACTTCAGTTACCAGAGCATTTTTTTCTCTTACAATTTCATTGTTTCTGCCAAAGCACACATTTAGATGTGAGGGAGAAATGAATCAGCAGCTTTGAAGGTGCTCTCAAAAAGCAGCAGAGACCTGGCTGCTAAGTCCATCCATGACACAGCTGCAACTGCAGACACCTACTGGCCAATAAAGATGATTACACCTACTCCAATTCACCGCTATTGACTAGATCAGGAAAGTAAAGTGTAAAATCTGAAAGTTATATAATTACAGATAATATTACTATTCAGAAATTTAATAACCATTTTGCTTATGCTATGGATTGTATTAAAGAAGGCTTATGTGATTCTACTTATGCATCCATTTACTTGGTTTTGGAAATTAGCTTTTTTAAGCTTATATCTCTAAGAAAATGGTTTGATAACAGAGCTGAGAATGAGTCACTTTTAGAAATGATACAGTCTTTACAGACTAATAATAAATAGATAACTAAAAACATTAATACTATTGAAAAGAATAACATTAATTTAACAGAGAAAATCCCATCTATATTGAAGGGTCCTGAGAAATTATCTGAAATAATTCATATTGTTGAACTTAGCAATCATAGTCTGTTAAAAAGTTATGATAGGTTATCAGATAAACTACCTCTCTAGGAAGGCAATATGCACTCCATCCAAATAATATCCAAGAAAGAGACGTTATCATTACTGGAAAAAATTCATACCTTGAAATCATATGTGCAGAATAAGAAGCAGAAGCTACATGAATCAATGATGGCACTAGAGCAACACACAGGACCAGAGATTCAGACATATCAAAATTCAGTGTAAAAACATTTAAAATAGTTGAGGAAATTAGTGGAACTGATGGGCAGGGAGAAATAATACATATCAGTGACAAGAAATATAAATAATAAATATAATTTCAATTGATCTGCATGAAAACACTACACATACAACCTGACACAAACATGTAGCAAGAATTAATCAGCCAGAATTCTTGGCAGCCTAGTATAACAATCAGAAAACTTCAGACAGCTATGAAGGTTTTCGTAGGGATAGCTAGAATCTAGGCAAAATCATCTGGAATCTAATCCCACAAGCCATAATTTGTCAGTTATATCTCCTTTTAGTTGAAGGAAGAGCTAGGGTAAATCACATTTTATCAAGTGCTCCCATGTCAATTACATTGTTTCTTTTAGAATGCACAGGGAGGAGGGATCATCAGATCTGGTAGAGATCTCTATGGTAACTGCAGTCATCTGTTTTTGATTCCTTGTTTTGAGATCTCTGTCCTTAAAGGTTCCTAATCCATCTCCAATTGAATGTATACTCTTCTCCAGAATGAGACAAGAAAATCTTATAAAAAAATATCTACAGGTTCTCTATCCTATCCTATAGCAATACTGACGAATATCTTGCATATCACCATAGAAACTTCATCTGATGATGGATGGAGATAGAGACAGAGACCCACACTGGAGCACTGTACTGAGCTCCCAAGGTCCCAATGAGGAGCGGAAGGAGGGAGAAGATAAGCAAGGAAGTCAGGACCACGAGGGGTGCACCCACCCACTGAGACAGTGGGGCTGATCTATTGGGAGCTCACCAAGGCCAGCTGGAATGTGACTGAAAAAGCATGGGATAAAACCGGGCTCTCTGAATATGGTGAGCAATGAGGGCTGATGAGAAGCCAAGGACAATGGCACGGGGTTGTGATCCTACTTCATGTTCTGGCTTTGTGGGAGCCTAGCCAGTTTGGATGTTCACCTTCCTAGACATGGACGGAGGGGGGAGGACCTTGGACTTTCCACAGGGCAGGGAACCCTGACTGCTCTTCAGACTGGAGAGGGAGGGGGAGAGGAGTGGGGGGAGGGGAAGAGGGGTGGGAAGAGGGGGAGGGAAATGGGAGGCTGGGAGGAGGCTGAAACTTTTTTTCCTTTTCTCAATAAAATAAAAAAAATGAAGAAGAGAAAAAAATATCTACAATGTGTGTCTCTGTCTCTATCTCCATCCATCACCAGATGAAAGTTCTATGATGATATGCAAGATATTCATCAGTATGGCTATAGATAGGGTCATTTCAGGTTCCCTATCCTCAGCTGCCCAAGGAACTAACTGGGGACATCTCCCTGGACACCTGGGAGCCTCTCTAGAGTCAAGTCTCTTGCCAACCCTAAGATGGCTCCCTTAATTAGGATATATATTTCCCTGCTCCCATATCCACCCTTCTTTTATCCCAACCATCCCACTCCCCCAAGCTCCCCCCATTCTCCCCATCTCACTTTTCTCTCCCCATTTCCCCTTACCCCCACCCCACCCCACCCCCAAGTTCCTAATTTTTGCCCGATAATCTTGTCTACTTCCAATATCCAGGAGGATGACTATATGTTTTTTTTTGGGGGGGTTCACCTTCTTATTTAGCTTCTCTATTATCACAAATTATAGGCTCAAAGTCCTTTATTTAGGGCTAGAAATTAATTATGAGTGAGTACATCCCATGTTCATCTTTTTGGGTCTGCGTTACCTCCAGACTGAGCTCCCAAGATCCAAATGAGGAGCAGAAGGAGGGAGAACATGAGCAAGGAAGTCAGGACCTCGAGGGGTGCACCCACCAACTGACACAGTGGGGCTGATCTATTGGGAGCTCAGCTGGACTGGGACTGAAAAAGCACAGGATAAACCTAGACTCTCTGAACATGGCGGACAATGAGGGCTGATGAGAAGCCAAGGACAATGAGACTGGGTTTTGATCCTATATCATGAACTGGCTTGGTGGGAGCCTAGCCTGTTTGGATGCTCACCTTCCTAGACCTGGATGGAGGGGGAGGACCTTGCACTTCACACAGGCCAGGGAACCCTGACTGCTCTTTGGACTGGAGAGGGAGGGGGAAACTAGTGGGGGGAGGGGGAGAGGAGTGGGGAGAGGGAAATAGGAGGTGGGGAGGAGGCAGAAATTTTTTTCAGTAAAAAAAAGAACGAATATACTGTAAGTGTTGGAAGCAACACATGGATATAAAACGATAAATTCTGAAGTTTCTATCTATCCTGCAATCTCATATCTCCTTCAGATAAATCTAAAGAAAATAAAATATGGGACAATAATATGGTGAAAAAAAAATCTACAATGGTGGATTTTACCAGTCAGTCTCCTGGCCAAGTCCATTTCTTACCTGGACTCAGACAAATCCTGACTATAAACAACTCAAGAGAAGGAAAACCTGTCCCAGAAACTACAAGAGAAAGAGGCAATAGAAGCCTAGGAGATGCAAAAATTTGGTTGGGATTTGGCACCTTCCTTTTCTGGATCACCTGCTCTAATTTTCTGTGAAGAAAATGTGGTTCTGTGTCTACAGCTATTGCTTCAGGCTCAATATCTGTTATCACTGGCTCAGACTTAGATCCTCCATTATCTGCAGCGAAGATTATTTCATGAGTCAATACATGACAGAAACCAGGGTGTTTTGTTCATAATCTCCCTCAGAGAACCTATTAAAAAATGACTATGTCATGGAAAATTCTCACTTAGACACCTAGGAACCTTAACATTTCAATACTCAAATTCCACAAAGAAGGGAATTTGGAAATGTGACCAAGCATACGTCAAAAAAAAATGTTATCAGTAAGCTGTAAATGACAGCCCAGAATCACATCAATATTAGTCATAAACAGGCAGAAATGGAGACTTAGCTTTAGAGACCTTGCATATAGGCCAAAGTAATTGGATATATGAGAATTCCTGTTTAACATGGCATGGTTTTCTCTTTTGATTTTAGCATTCAGGCTCTGGATAAATAAATATATACATACATATATATGTATGTATATATATATATATATATATACATACATATATATAGTTTTTTGAGATGGGCTTTCTCTGTAGCATTGGAAACTAGCTCTTTTAGACCAGGCCGGTCTCGAACTCACAGAGATCCGCCTGCCTCTGCCTTCTACTTTCAATTTCATTCTTTCTGCTGCAACACATGTTTAGGAGGGAGCCCATGGAAATCAGTCAAGTCAGAGATTGCTTGATTCTCATCATTAGAACACTGAGTCCTCTGCTGCTATTAACTGTGTAGCAATTAAAATCCTGCTTCTGATGCTACTGACTAAGGGAGTCCTGCTCTTATCTCTTTCCTGGGAGATCCATTGTGGAAATGGCTATAGCATCATATCATTCTTTGTTGGTACTTGAACAAAAACAAAACAAAACAAAACTGAAATCCTATCATAGCATTATAAGTCAAGTTTTCATTATTTCTCCAAATATACTATGATGCATTTCAATTACTTCCAATAATTTATATAAGATTGTGGAAATTTATATGCATGAGGTTTCTCATGCATATGATTATATTATTATATATATAATAGCTTTGTATACTATTTCTTGACATATTTAGAAAGAATTTCATATATAAGTACAGTATTTATTCTATTTCACACTTCTTTCTGCTTCCTCTTCAAGTCAATATCTGTACTACACAATATAAAAATAAATAAAACTAATAGTTAAATTTATTTTATATTATTGTGAATATTATCTCATTTAAAATCATACTACCCTTATAAAGAACCTTTAAAAGAAAGCTATGGAGACGCTGGCACAGGAATATTTATAAACACACGGCGAGCATTCTAGAGAGTTTTTTTTTGTCTCAGTATTTCTTTACCTAGCATCTGCATTGTTCTTTGATTGTATGAGACAAATCTAAAACTGCTATGTTACTTGCAGTTTAACACAGTTCAGAGTACAGCATGTGTTGTTGCATGGCGTTTGTGGTTGGTCCCCACCCTTGGTTTCCTCAGAAACTAGTTTCTTGTCTGAAGTATCAGGGAGCCTTGATTAGCACTGCACCTCTAGGATATTATTGTGTCCATGCTTACACTGAGTAGGATACAACCCTCCATTAATAAACCTTATTAATTGTTAGGATTTTTTTTAAGATGAAACTCTACACTGACACAAATAATTCCAATCAGACCGAATTAGACTGAATAAAAGATGCCTGTGTTTAATGCAGAGCTCCCAAATTGCACCAGGAAAGCATGGCCAGGGGAAGAGAGAGATGAGGTTCATTCTCTAAGGGGCAGCTGAAATAGCCTGTGGGAGTGTTCCTGATCCTCCCTGGGGCAGGGTCATAGCTTGGCACGTTTTGCTGAAGGTGGAGTCCGGACCAAGGCAACTAACTCCCAGAGAGGGGGCTTGAAATGGATCTTCCTGCTCCATTCCAAAAATGGGTACCACGGTCTGGGATAAGGCCTCAGAATATAATATTAATTGTTTGGATTGAGAGTCTCTTAATAGAGCCATACTCCTGTTTGTCACCAGCAACCAGACCACAAGTCATCTTTTTTTCTTTATTTATTACTTTAAAGTATATGCTCTACGATGTTCATAGCAGCATTGTTTGTAATAGCCAGAACCTGGAAACAACCTAGATGCCCTTCAATGGAAGAATGGATGAAGAAAGTATGGAATATACACATATTAGAGTACTACTCAGCAGTAAAAAACAAGGGCTTCTTGAATTTTGCATGCAAATGGATGGAAATAGAAAACACTATCCTGAGTGAGGTAAGCCAGACCCAAAAAGAGGAGCATGAGATGTATTCACTCATATTTGGTTTCTAGCCATAAACAAAGGACATTGAGCATATAGTTAGTGATCCTAGAGAAGCTAAATAAGGAGAACCTAAAGAAAAACATATAGGCATCCTGAATATTAACCTTCATCAGGTGATGAAAGGAGACAGAGACAGACACTCACATTGGAGCACCGGACATAATTCTCAAGGTCCAAATCAGCAGCAGAAGGAGAGAGAGCACGAGCAAGGAACTCAGGACCGCAAGGGATGCACCCACACACTGAGAGAATGGGGATGTTCTATCGGGAACTCACCAAGGCCAGGTGGCCTGGGTCTGAAAAAGCCTGGGATAAAACCGGACTCTCTGAACATAGTGGACAATGAGGACTACTGAGAACTCAAGAACAATGGCAATGGGTTTTTGATCCTACTGCACATACTGGCTTTGTACCTAGACAGTTTGGATGCTCAACTTACTAGACCTGGATGGAGGTGGAAGTTCCTTGGACTTCCCACAGGGCAGAGAACCCTGATTGCTCTTCGGGCTGAGGAGGGAGGGGGACTTGATTGGGGGAGGGGGAGGGAAATGGGAAGCGATGGCAGGGAAGAGATGGAAATCTTTAATAAATAAATAAAAAAAATACCAATCAAAATTTTCACCCCCCCCACTTCCCTCTCACTCCCCCACTCATCTTCCCCCCTCCCCCTCCATTCCTGAGTAAGGACAAGGTACCTGCTCTGTGGTTAGCCCTCCTTCCTACATCCAGACTTAAGAAGATATGCATCCAAATAGAACAGGATCCCACAAAGCCAGTACATACAGTATAATCAAATCCCAGAGCCATTATCATTGGCTTCTACGTGGGCCCCAATTATCAGCCACATTCAGAGGGTCGAGTTTGATCCCATGCTTGTTCAGTTCCAGTCCAGTTGGATTTGTTGAGCTTCCATTAGCTCAGGTACACTGTCTCAGTCAGGGGACCAACCCCTCAGGTCCCGACTTCCTTGCTCATATTATCCCTCCTTCTGCTCTTCAACTGGACCTTGGGAGCTCAGTCCGGTGCTCCCATGTGGGTCTCTGTATCTCCATCCATTGCCAGACGAAGGTTCTATGGTCATATTCAAAATAGTCATCAGTCTGACTATGGGACAAGGCCAGTTCAGGCACACTCTCCTCCACTGCCCAAGGTCCTATCTGGGGTCACCCCCGTGGACTTCTGGGAACCCCTCTAGAGCTAAGCCTCTTGCCAACCCCAAAAGTGCTCCCTCAATTAAGATAGCTCCTTCCCTGCTTTCATATCCTTCCTTCCTCCATCTCAACAATCCCACTCCCCCAATCTCTTCCCAACTCTCCCCTTCTCCCCTCTCTTACCCTTTTTCCGCTTATCCCACCCCACCCCCACTCCCATGCTCCCAACTTTTGCCTAGCAAGCTTGTCTGCTTCTAATTTACAGGAGGATCTATATATGTTTTTCTTTGGATTCACCTAATTACTTATCTTCTCTAAGATCATGAACTATTGACTCAATATCTTTTGTTTATGGCTAGAATCCACTGATGAGTGAGTACATACTATATTCATATTTTTGGGTCTGGGTTATCTCACTCAGGTTACTATTTTCTATCCATTTGGATGCAAATTTCAAGATGTCATTGTTTTTTACCACTGAGTAACACTCTAATGTGTAAATGTGCCACACTTTCTATATCCATTTTTCCACTGAGAGGCATCTAGGTTGTTTCCTGGTTCTGGCTATTACAAATAATGCTGATGATACGATAGTGTATATGTGACCCCAAAAAACTCTACCAAAGAAATCCTACAGCTGATAAATACCTTCAGTGAAGTGGCAAGATACAAGATCAACTCAAAGAAATCAGTAGCCCTCCTATACACAAAGGATAAAGTAGCTGAGAGGGAAATCAGAGAAACATCACCTTTCACGATAGCCACAAATAGTATAAAGTATCTTGGGGTAACACTAACCAAGGAAGTGAAAGTTCTATTTAACAAGAACTTTAAGTCTTTGAAAAAACAACTGAAGAGGATACCAGAAAATGGAAAGATCTCCCATGCTCTTGGATAGGTAGGACCAACATAGTAAAAATGACAATCCTACCAAAGGCAATCTTTAGATTCAATGCAATCCTCATCAAAATCCCAACAAAATTCTACACAGACCTTGAGAGAACAATAATCAAATTTATATGGAAAAACAAAAAACCCAGGATAGCCAAAATAATCCTGTACAACAAAAGAAATGCCAGAGGTATTACTATCCCTGACATCAAACTCTATTATACAGTAATGAAAACAGCTTGGTATTGGCATAAAAACAGAGAAGTAAACCAATGGAATCGAATTTAAGACCTAGATATTAATCCAGAAGCCATCTCTTAAAGGAGCCATTCCTCTGTTGGCCACCAGCATTGAGCTTAGTTGAGTAAAGGCAGTTATTCAGAAGCCACATTTGACTCCATTTTTGGGTACTTAGAATCTTTTAGATACATTTTTTAGTTGTTATGTATTAATTAGGGACCCACATTGGGGTGCTATTAGTAGGCAGAGAATTGTGTCCCACAAGACTGTTCTTCAATAACCACAGAAAAAAAAGTTATTAATTATAAATACTCAGGTTTATTACTAGCTAACTTCTAAATGTAAAATTAACCATATTTCTTGTTTGTGCTCTGCCATGTGGAATGGTACATTTTTCTCAGTATAACAAGTACATCTCCTTCCCACGGTTTCCCAAGATTCTGAGACACTGCCCTTCTCCCAGCTACTTCTTAGTCTGATTCTTCAGCCTACCCTTATCCTCTTTAGTTATAATTTAGTCAGGATATTTATTAAATTAACCATAATGATGCAAATTCAGTCAGTATAAATAAAATATGGGATAAAAGAACAGGCTGTTTTCTTAGACAAGGTGCCCCTCCCATTCTTGACACGAAGTAAGCAGGGCAACAAAATTTAAAAGAGTAAAACCACTGTGATTTAATTATTTATCATGAGATAAAGAGAATTTAATAAAGGAAAATTTTCTAGTAATC
>NW_004949192.1:1143173-1144780 GCF_000317375.1 Microtus ochrogaster
ATCACTAACACAGGTAACTTCACTAGGTGTTTATTTTATTTCATATGAGCATACTATAGTTCTATTATTTAATTTTATTTTTATTTTGTTTCCTCTATATCTAGGCTGAGCTAGGTATCCTTCCAGAGATAATGGGCTCCATAATGTCAGAACAAACAGTAGGTATAAATCCTGGTTCCTTTTCCAGTTTCTCCACATTCTGCCCCAGTCACACAACTGAAACCCACAAGCAGAGAGGGCTTAGTTTGGTCCTATGCTTGTTCCTTTACTGTCAGGTTTGAGTTGTTATGCTCAGGTGAGCTCATTCAGTGGGTATTCCCATCATGGTCTTGACACTTTTGCATATTTTCTCACTTCTCTCACTCTTTGACTGGACTTTCGGAACTCAGCCCTGTGACTGACAGTAGATTTCTGCATCTCCTTCCATCATTTGCTGTATGTAGATACTATGATGACATTTAAGATAGTCATCGATCTGACTACAGGGCAAGGGATGTTCAGGCACCCTCTCCACTATGGATTAGGCTTTAGCTGGTGTCATCTTTGTGGAATCCTGGGGATTTCTCCAATTCCAGGTTTTTGCTAGACCCATAATGACTTTGTCATTCAACATAACTTTTTTTCATGCTCTCTGTCTCTGTCTATCCCCCATCTCGACAATCCTGTTCCTTCAAGTTGTCCTCCCTGCTCCTTCTTTTCCTCCTTCATCCCCTTCTGCTTTCTTTTCTCCCTGAACCCCTACATTCCCAATTTTCTCAGGAATTCTTGTCTATTTCCCCTTCCCTGTTGATCAATGTATGTTTCTCTTAAGATTTTCCTTGTTATTTGGGATTTCTGAATTCATGGGTTATAGGCTCCTTATTCTTTGCTTTATAGTGGGCACATAACATGCTTATCATAGTGGGGCTTGGTTACTTCACTCAGGATGGTGTTTTTCTAGCTCTATCCATTTGCCTGAAAATTCCAAGATTCATTGTTTTTTTTTTTCTTCTGATGATTTGTACTCCACTGTATAAAAATATCACATTTTCTTTATCTATTCTTTGGTTGGTGGACATCTAGGTTATTTTCAGGTTCTGGCAATTATAAATATGCTGCTATGTATACACGTGAACAAATGTCCTTGTAGTATGATTGAGCATCCTTTGGGTATAAGCCGATTTCTAGAGTGGTTGTACAAGTTTTAATTCCATCTTCACTCTGTGTCTGAGATGGAATACACAGGGGTTTCCTCTATCTTGTTCTTATTACATTATATTCGTGAGGATGATAGAGGACATTTGCCTCTATCATCATATACACAGACATTTGTCCATTATTTGACATTATCAGCAACTATTTAGAAACAGATAATTTAACATTGGTGTTTGCAAAGGACTATATCATATTTGGTGAGTAAGTAGAATGCAATGATCTTTTGAGTGGTTAACTGATGTGGGAGGGTCTTCTATTTGTGTTGATTTCAGTGGTTAATAGAAAAACTGCCTTGGCCCATTTGATAGGCCAGCCCTTAGGTTGGTAGAGTAGACAGAACAGAATGCTGGGAAGAAGGGAAGTTAGGCAATTGCCATGCCTCTCCTCTCTGGGTCAGAGATGCCATGGATCCT
>NW_004949192.1:1145950-1147946 GCF_000317375.1 Microtus ochrogaster
TTCTGAGTATTCATGGCCAGTTAGGATAGAATGGCATGTTTCAGTCCAAGGAGAAATCCTATCTCAAATCTGACAGTTTTAATAAATATCTGCATCAAAACAGTATTTGATTAATATGTAAGCACAATTGCCTTAATAATCTTCCATCAACTGGAACGAAAGGCTTAATTTGTGTAGTATATCCACTGTTCAAAACCCCAGTATGCCTAGTGAAAGGAAAAATGATGCCACACCACTATTAGAGAGGCTATTTGTTATATTGAGCTAATTGAGAAAGAAATATAGAATTATATTCATGTTATCTTCCCATGTAGGGCACTCATGCACTAAGAGATATTTCTAACTGATGGATATATAACTTATTTAAATAGATACTGTTTTTATTAAAGATAGAAATAAATATTTCAGATTCAATAGTGATTATGAAATTTGGAGAATAATTCTAGTATTTGGAATCTAGGGGATTATCAAAATAAATATTTAAAAGTTGATATTAAGATGTTGTTTTATTTATATTAATTACATGTGAAAAACAAACAAGATGAAGACTCTTTCTTGGAAAAGTAATTGTGGAAACACCTACAAGGGCTTAAATCTGGCAAACATAAATGTTAAGGATATAAATAAATATATTTTTTTCTAAAATCAATTGATTTTAATTAATTTCTTTATCGTTAAGACTCTGTGAAATAATGTATTACAGTTGGGTCAATTTGCAAGAGGGCTAGATATCAACATTTCTATCTATAGTCTACCCATCTACATGTTCAACACTCTAATGGACTTAAAACTATTATGTATTTTAATTCAACTACATGAAAAAACATAATCATCTATTATTATATAATACATATAATATGTATTATCTATAACATTTAATTATAATTTGACTGCAGAAAAAAAACAAAGCAAAACAAACAGACAAAAACAAACAACAAAGAATCAGAAGCCCGATGAACTTGACAACACAGAGTCACAAAAAAAAAATCTCCAGACAGGAATGGAAGCTTCCAGGTATACAGCTAAAGTCCACACAAAAGCCACTGCAACCTTGCTGAGACAAACAGTCCTAATTAGCCATTCTGTCTGTGGTAAACTGGAGACATGAAACAGGGTCAGTTACATTTTATTCTGTGTTCCCGTTTCAATCGCTCTGCTTCTTTCTACAATGAAGAAAGAGAAGGGAGACACAGATGATTCATCAGCATTGGGTGAAATCGTTGGGTTAAATGCAATCTTGTGCTTTCCAACCCTTGGTTTGAGAGCTCTCTCCTTATTGGTTCCTAGACGGCATAAAAATGTCTGCACTGAAGGATTTTTCTAGCCAGTCTCCTGACTGAAGTCTAGTCAGGAGCCTGGCTATACACAAACCCAGAGAAGAAAATCTATCAGAGAAGCTTGCAATAGACAGAAGCAGTAGAAACCTAGGAAAAGCAAGGAATTTGTGAGATTGCCCAAGCTTCTGCTAAAAGTCGCCTGTTCCTGTTTTTAGTTCAAGAAATATGCTTGAGTCTCTGAAGCCACTGCTTCAGCCTTAATATCTGTGATTCCTGGGTAAGTCTTTGATTCTGCATTTTCTGTAATCAAAATTTACTTGGGGATTCATTACCAGACAGAAACTGGGGAGGTAATGATCATTTGTGCCATTGGAGGACCCACTATGATAATTTCCATGTTGGGGAATAGCTTCAGGCATATCAGATTCTGAAAATTTCAGGAGGGAGGTTCCCGAATCAGTATGTTTAGAGAATATGTCTCAGAATTTCTAAATGTGATACCAGTAAGCTGCAACTGGCAGCACAGAATCACATTTAACCTTCTGCAGTCAGGAATGGAGGATTTCGGGTAGAAAGGCAGGATGCAGACACAAAAAGTGGGATATATGATTACCTCCTAGTAACCTCACAATGGCTTCCTTTTTCATAATTGCATTCTGATCGGAGGTAAACTGCATTTTTTCCTGTCATCCACTTTGCCTTTCATTGTTTCTGCCAGA
>NW_004949192.1:1148046-1148598 GCF_000317375.1 Microtus ochrogaster
GAACATCCCCATTGTCTCAGAGCGTGGGTGTACCCCTCGCGGTCCTGAGTTCCTTGCTCGTGCTCCCCCTCTTTCTGCTCCTGATTTGGACCTTGAGATTTCTGTCCGGTGCTCCAATCTTAATAGCATAAAAGATTGTTTAAGGACATTATTTTTAAGAGCAACAGTAAAACATAATTTTATTCAATTCTGAATGGTTATGTATGGGAGATTCCTCAATGCTGCTCTTATCTGATGGATCTGTGGATTTCATAAAAACAGCAGAGTCTCTGGACTGATACTACTGTTTAAGTCAGGAGGCAGATGACAAAGGTTGAAACTTCAGGAATACAAAATTTAGAATCAGAGGCAAGAAAGTTGAAGAATAGTTAGATACATAAAAGAATAACTGTGTCTACTCAAAATATTATAACTTATGTTATTTTCTGTTTTATGTTCATAAAAGGTACAGACTTATAGAGGACTCTTTCCATGATTTGATAATTTGAAATATTAAGAACTTGGTCAATTTCTAGCATAAACATATAAAAAACTGGTATTCTATGAAGCATA
>NW_004949192.1:1149726-1151562 GCF_000317375.1 Microtus ochrogaster
TTTAGTTTGGCTGCTAGTACTACAAAACACATTTCAGTTGGAAGGAGAAATGAATGAGCAGCTATGATGGAGCTCTCCAAGTTTACCACAGGATTTGCCACTCCTATTGCAATTGAGATCACTGTCCTTGTTGGTTCTGATTTCATGCTCAATTTTAATTCACACACTGCTTCAATCAAAAGCCAGGAGTGCTTGAAAACTTGCTAGCAGAACAGGTTCTTACCATTTAAGTTCTATCTATATATCAGGTCTCAGTTGTACCTGGGTATAACCAAAGCCTGACTATGCATTGTTCTAGACAACGCAGATTGCTCCTGACATGTATAGGAGTCTGACCCCATGGAAATTAGCAAAATCAGGATTTATGTTCACAATAACTATTGCAACTTCAGTTGAGAACTGTGGAGAATGTATTCTATTATTCAACCTATCATGGTGCTTACAAAGTTCCAAAATCATATTCTCTAATAACTTATAAAACCAATCTAAGATATTTTTCCAGTCCTTAAATTGTCTTCTCGATTAACTATGTTAGCCTTTTATATCTCTCAAGCTCTTTAAACATTACATTTCTTTTATGAGTTTCATTTTTTTTAATTTTGTATCAAAGAAATCTGTGCAATTAAAACTATCTATTCTTCAAATCTTTCAAAGACCCAAGCAGGGAAACATATCACATGAGTAAACAGCAAGAGCAAACAAACAATTTTTAAACTATAGAAATGAATAAATTATATATATATTACCTTGGTCAACTGTGGGTATATTATGCAATTAGCAGATATTTAAGAACTACCCAAATACATTCTGGATCTTTAGACTGGCTTGGAAAAATCATAGTTTTCCTAAGATTTCTTGGAACAGTATATTTATATAATTGGGAATCTTTTGGAAGATATAATTGACTAATTATAATACAAAAACAAAAAAATTATGATGGAGATTGCAATGTTGAAGAGTTAAGTAAAGGACAAGAGAGGAAAGTTGTGAACTGATTTACTAGAAAGCAATGGTGACAAGATTGGAGGGAAGCATCAGTCATTGCAGAAAAAAATTATTGAAAGAAATACAGATTTTGTTTTGATGCTATTGTGATAGGACTTCAAGATGGCCAGGAAGTTTATAGAAGGAATCCATCATAAATCAATCTAGGGGAATACAACTTCATGCTTTATGTGGGTAAATATCTATTGCAGCTTTTCACTAAGCAGAGGATTTTAACATGAACAGCTGAGGAGTAACCACATTCCTTATTCCATTGTATGAATCAACCAAGAGAAAAAGAAATGAAATTTTGTACAATTAGGACCTATTTAGTAAACAGGTAGATATTCAAGATGTAGACGCCTAAAATCATCACTATTATGAGTTGAGTATCTAAAAGCTAGAGAATGCAGTAGTACTTTCACGACTTATCCGGAAAGATAGGTTTATGATACAGCAGTAGGCATTCTCAAGATAACTCTCTGTACTAAGACAACAATTATGTCTAAGATTTGCAAAAGCCAAACTATATAGAAAAGACTTCTAGAGATAAGTTTAGGGGTCTAAGCATGATGTGCAAACGTAGTTAAAGAAAGAGAAGAACAGCAGAATCCAAACTCTCTCAACTCATGCATTGTTGGGAAAAATAAGGAGTTCCATAGATGAGATATAGGTGATGGAATTTGTCAGACTCAGAGTAATTACTGTGAATTTTGCACATCTAAACAAGTTGGAGCATCATATTTACTATTTGTATGTAACACTTATATGTCAGAGGTATAAATGGTGTGAATATCAGAACTACCCATGCTCCAGAAGGCCACGACTATTTAAAATTTAGTTTGTAATTAG
>NW_004949192.1:1152716-1155761 GCF_000317375.1 Microtus ochrogaster
ATTTGTTTCTGTTGGTAGAATTTGGAGCATTATCCTCATTGCTAAATATTTCAGGAACAATTTGAATGCACGCACTCCTTCAGTCAGAGGTAAGGAGAGCCATAACATTTTCAGCATAGTGGGTCCTTAATATTCAATCTCTGGCTGTATTCCAGTTCTCAGCTGTTCATGGTTATAACTGAAATTCGAATGTACATTTGCCTAAACAAGGCAGACTGCTCTTGACAACCAAATGAACCAAACCCCATGAAAGTTAGCAAAGTCAGGTATTGATTTATTCCCACTATTACAGTTCTAGTCACCTGCTATTGTCTCTTGTGCAGCAAGTTGATTCCTGATTTTGAACCCTCTGCTTCTCTTTAAACTTGTGACACCGTTGTCTCAGTCTGGAACACTGCAGTATCTTCAAAGAAATAAGACACTTCAGGTCTTAGCATCTGACAGATTCAAGGGGAGTCATGTCCTTTCCTCTCTGAAGTCTATTTTGGGAATGGGTATGGCTTTGTAGGTTTTTTATTTCATGAAAACTTAGAGTCATTGAAAATACTACGCAGTAACATCTGAAGGCAACACCCTATCTGTCACTGAAGACTCTCGTGGCACAATAAGCTATATGAGAGGAAACATTCTTATTATCATTATATTGCCTTTTAGGTTCTCACAGGCTCATATTTGCCTTCTTTGTTGTCATAGTCTTTGTGTTTTGTCATAGAAAAACTCTTGTAAACAATTCTTTCTCACTTGTATGCCCATTCCTATTTATTAAATCAAGCATCATGAACTTTGTTGGAAATCAACTACTTATTGATGATAGAAGAGAGGTATTGCATACTACCCTTGAAAATAATTAGCATGCCAGCTTTCTTTGTTATTGTGTGTGTTGCTGTTGTATGCTTTGAAAAGTACAAACCTTTTCTTGTATCTTCTAGCTGAGACTCTGAATTGCTATGTTTGCTTGTAGTATTGAGACGGGAAAACACTGGTACTTTGGAATCAACAGCCACCATTTGAATGTGTTGGAGTATTTCTGCCAGCTTTTCAATATGAATTTAATTGGCTTTCAAGTCGGTTTTTTAAAGACATGAAACGTTAGAATGTAATAACCCAAAGTCTCTGATTTTCTGTAGAAAGACCTTCCCTGCACATCATAATGTTATTTTCAAACTAGTGCTGAAGGATCTCTGGTGAGAGTCAAGGTGATCAGATATATGGGCATATCAGTAATTCATTAGGACTCAGTTATTTTCCCATATGACTATGGAAGAATGAAATTTTATTTTTATGTAAATTTTTCATAATTTTAGTTGTATATTCCTAGCCATTAAGGTGGTATTTGTTATGCCTTTCATCATATTGTCTTTATAATATTTATGTGATTTCTGCCCAGATTTTTTGGCGACTATGGCAAACATATATCTCCAGAGTTCTCACTATTTTCTTGTTTCAGGCATGTACCTAATGACAGTGGAATATTTAGATCATGATAATTTATTCCACTAACAAGAAGATTAAACTGAGATTATAGCAGAAGTAGTGAATCTTAGTTAAGTTCTAAATAGCAACAGATGGATTCCCATTCTATGATGATGAATGTATGTAGGAACTTCCAAAATAGGTTCTTTTCATCATACTGGCAGTTGTAAGCATATATTGAAAAGTTCTTTGAATCTTCAGTTTTCCACCTACAACAATGCATTTAGCCAATAAATGAAGGAAATAACACACTGCTTGGTCCTTGGCAAGAAAAAGCTAATATCCCTTCATAGTATAAGGAGTTCCATTTACAATGTCTCTCCTAATATACTATGAAACATTTCAACTATTTTCAAATATTTACATAAGTTTATGTATGTGTACATATATGAGATTGAGTATGCATGACTATATCTATCCATGCATATTCATGCATATGTATTCTTTCTTAATATAGTTTAGAATTTCATACATGAATACTGTATTTATGTTATTTCACACTCATTTCTGCTTCTTCCTTTAAAACTATATCTATACTAGAAATGTCAAAATCAATCCAACTGCACAATAACATTATCTTATTTTATTATTCAGATACAAATGCTTACATAAGTATTCCACACAGGATACACATTGTTGTGGTTTTACATACCTAACTTAGCATTGATCGTCCACAACTGGAAGGCCTATTGATGATACTTTATATTAGAAAATGATCCTTTCTTTCTAAGCCTTTAAAATTTGTCATTGGCTTTTCTGCTAATTGGATAAATTTTAAAGATTCTTTCATCTTCATGACATTTCAATATGGGATGTCATTGTGCTAAATAGATTTTGTTGTTTTTTTGCTTTCATTAATTTACATGGCCTTCAGGATTTGCTTTTTATTACTCTATGCTTGTTAGAGTGATAATCTTCACAGCAGATGTACTGTTTTTTGGGATAATAAATTCTTTCTGGACATAGCATGAAATAGTTCTCAATTTATTTCATCACAATAGTGGTGAGTTTTTGGAATATTTAGCTAGCCTCTGTCCAAACACTAGGTTGTTTGATATTTGAGTCATTGTGGAATCATATAGCAATGCTGTAAAATCATGTTTTCCATTTTTTTTTCCTGAAAGTTAGAGCTAATGTTTCCTATGGATCTATGGATAAATATTTAGGACACAGTTAATAATTATATTTCTTCTGCAAATTTGGAGACCAAGTTTCTGTTTCTGGTCCCTCTATCTCGTTAACCTTTTGGGATAGGCTTGCTGTTTGCATTTGAAAATTTTCTTCCTGTAAATAATATATCTGCATTACTAAAACAATTTAGAGTAAAAGTTCAGGCATGTCTGTGGCACCAAACCAGTAATACCCTCTGAGGGGCTAAATGTCAGTAATTATAATATTTGTTATAGCTGGTGAAATCATACATTTTACCATGATATGATGTAGTCCAGTTAGTTGCAATTTTGAACTTAACATATTAGGATGATTATAAGTAGAAATTAAAACTACACTATTGTTTTAAGAGACTACTTCTCCAATCTTTTATTTTTATTTTTATTTTATTTTATTTTTTTA
>NW_004949192.1:1155861-1162465 GCF_000317375.1 Microtus ochrogaster
TTTTTTAATTTTATTTTTACTTAATGTGCATTGGTGTTTTAACATGGGTGACCTTCCTTTCACATCACTGAGTTACTTCCCAACTAGTGCAAGAAATAACATTTCTGATGAGTGTCATGATGCACAGATATATAGTTATATGAATATATCATCAGGAATCATATTATTTATATATGACTATGACATAAGTAAGAATTTCCGTATAATTTTGTCATCATTTTAATCTCAGTTTATAGGCCATTATAGACATGTGAGGTATCCTTTCCAAACTACACTATTAATCATAATCCTTGAAATTATTTAATTTCTCCCCTGATTTCTGGACCAATTTGACAAAAATTTTATCTGAAGATTTTTTCATGATTTTGCCTTTTATGCTGTGCAGCATGGAAGAACGAGGAAAATTGCTCCTTCTAATTTAAGCCTTTTAATATGCAGATTCGACCTTTGTCATATCTCATGTAGTCAATTCCTGTGAAGCTGCTAATAGCAATGAAGGGAATTTCTGTTCTATGAGGTCATAAGTGTAAATTAACTTCAAAAATAGATGCTTTGTATCATGTTGGAAGGTGCAAGCGTATTTTTGAAATGGTCTTATAGCTTGAGGTTGGCATTTTAGGAATCCCCTTGAACAAGAAGCAAATCAGATAACAATGTATTTGCTCCTTTGTTCGAATATTCTCATATCCTTTCATAGTACAAGGAGTTCAGGTTTCATATCTCACCAAGTATATTATGACACATTTCAATCATTTTCAAATATTTATATAAGTTTATGTGTGTGCATATATGAGTCGCCTCATTTATGCTTTTGTGCAAAGACTTGATATAGTTTAGAATTTCATATGTGAATTCAGAATTTATATTACTTCATAATTCTTTCTTCTACCTTCAATACAATAGACAATGTCAAAATAAATACCAAATTAGTGAAGTTATTTTACATATTCATGTATACGCAAATGTATACATAACTATCACACTATATAAAGAATGGGGTGATTATATGTAAGCATTTTAGCTTGTCCTTTACAAATTGAAAAAAAACATCAATATTATTGTACAATACAAAGAGATATTTTCTGTCTTAGCATGCAATATTTGATTATGACTTTTCTGCCAAGTATGAGAATTAGAGATAGTTTCCCATTTGAGTTAACATTACAATTTCTGATGTCATTGTGCTTACTCTACTTTTGTGTTTAATTGCTGTCATTTAGTTATGTGTTAGAGTTCACATTTTCTAAACTTTTTAAAAATAGCCTCTCCTTTTTTTTTTTTTTTTTGTGATTTTTAGACAGCCTTTCTCTGTAGCTTTTGGTTCCTGTCCTGGAACTAGCTCTTGTAGACCAGGCTGGTCTCGAACTCACAGAGGTCCGCCTGCCTCTGCCTCCCGAGTGCTGGGATTAAAGGCGTGCGCCACCACTCCTGGGCTCCACTCTCCTTCTTATAATACATTCTCTTCACAGCAGATATACTTTTCTTTGGGATATTAAAATGAATCAATCCATTGCATGCAATATTGTTCAGAGTTCAAGAATAACGGTGAGCTGTATGTATTGACCAAGTGTAATTGGAATAAACATTGCAAGTCCTTTGCTATTTGAGCAAATGTGGAATTGTGCAATATTGGTGTAAAATTACGTTTTTGTGACAGTTATAGTTAAGTTTAACACTCTAGTGAATATTTACCAACATCCTTACCAACAGCATTACATATGCTGTTGCTTTCTCATGGAACCTTCATTTGCTAGAATATTTTATCTTTTTTTGGTCATACTTTAAATCTTGTATATTTCCTTATAAAGTTATTTTTGTAATCCTTTTTTTTCTTTTTCTTTTTCTAAGCTTTGTAGCTGTGTTATTGCTTTAAATTCAAGCACCCTAAACCAAAGAGAAAAAAAAATCTCTTCTGAAACCTAAGCAGTGATGATGAGAAGCTTTATGCTAAAGGCCAGGGTGATGAAGCTTCTATGATGTATTATATTCCATATTCAGGTCTAGTGAACAATGGACATGTGCTCTCAAAGCCATATGTCTGATTCCAGGATGCTGGCTCCTTGAAAGGATAACAAAGTGATAACAAACAGAGATATCAGGAACAACGAGAGCATTTTTGCAAATTATAATGAATGGAGAGAAGACTTAGAAATTAGTTAATTCTCTGTAGATTGAGGAACATGCATTTATCTCCAAAGACATATGGATAAATTCAAGCAGCAAATGATTTTCAACAATCAAAAATAGCTAATGAAACCTGAACTATGTAACAAAGAAATAGGATTAAAAATGTTAAATGGGTCTGTGTAGAAAGAAGCAATTTTAGTTATATTATTTCACTTTTAATAGAAGGATGGTTTTATCAGAAAAAAAGAAACAATAGCCTAGTTAAGCTAGTGAACTTTAATGAAATCAGAACACTGATGAACATCACTACTGCTCAGAAACCTGTGACAATCCTCTTGAGAGTGACAGGTAGAATTCCTGAGTAGTAATGGTGGCAGATCATGCCTGACTGATAGGAGCAAGAAATATGGCCATTGTCACTGGCACACACTTTCTCCCTCTCTCCCTCCCTCCCCTAGCACCCATTACTCTACTCCTCAACAGTAATCACATGATATGGGGCAGGCACCTCATGGACACCAGCACAGGATGGCATTTCAAGCCACAATAAGACCTCTGTATTTAGGCAGAGTAAGGCTATCCATTATGAGGAGCAGGTTACAGAGCACCAGCTAAGTCAGCATGGACAGACCCTTCTCCCATTGTCAGGGGTAACAAAAGTAGATCAAGCCTCACAACTGTTATTATTTAAGAGGCATTTATGTGTGTTTTAAGAATTAAGTCTGGAAAATTTATTCACAAAGTGTGCAAAGAACCATTGTGTATTTCATAGTAGAATATGACAGAAATGGCATTCATCAAGATGATTAGGAAATTTTGTAAGTAGAATTTGCCTATAAATGTTATATTGTACATAAACTATAAAAACTGATTTTTTTAGTCTCTAACTTTGTGAATATTGAAGGATATTTACAGGAGGGAATTATGTTCTAAGAGTTCAGCCATGCAGGTCTAATAAAATTCTACATCTTTAAGAGTGTTGTGGTGTTTATAATTGTATTCCAAGATAAAATGAACATTTGTTATGATAAGAAAGGTGATTGATTTTCTTGATATAATTGTATAAGTGAATAAAAATTCCTAGAAATTTCCTGCATAACTTCTATCCTTGACCTAGACAGTATAGTCACATAGGAACTAATACTGGATTTGTGAAAAATTAATCACCAAAGTCATATTCATTATTTGAGAATCTTCCATGTTTCTCAGCAACTATGGTTTTGCAAAAAGCAAAGTCTTATTGGATTAAATGTATACTATAGTAGAGCAAACACAGTATTTTATTGAGCTCTCAAAAAGTAGTTCCACCCTAGCTCTGTAAAGAGTATAATAAAGGGTCCTTTATCTAGGGGTAGACTCACAAATCAACAGTTCTCTGCACTAACTGAAGTAGGACCTGAATCAAGCTGATGAGAGATGGAGAGCACAGACATTTCTGCATCTAAATTTATGGTACCCCAACACTATAGTCAAAGTTGTCCAACATCTCAAAGCCATTGGCTTAAGGAGTTCCCAGAGAACCTCTCCCTTTTGTCTAAATAAGAGCATTTAAAACAAATATAACTATATGCAGTTAAACCAGATATCACATATAAAATTTAGAGTTACAACCAACATATACAATGTCAAGAAAAAATTATTTAAATATTTCAATAATTATCCTACCCAAAGGAATCTAACCATGTGTTAGAAATGGCTTGGCCAAGTCATGAAAGGAAAGTAAGTATAGCTCTCTAGTCTTCAACCCCATTGAGGACGTGAGAAGGGAGAGTAAACAGGAAGTGAAGTCAAACAACTTTCAAAATGTGTAATAAATGACAGAGACATTTGGCTACTTAGGCAGTCATGCAAGTCTCATTACCAACATTGGAACATCCAAATTTTTGTTAAGGCCTATAATAACTGACAGACCATTTTGAGAGACAAGATTACATTTTAAACTGTCTTAACCTGCATTGACAAAGTTTGGTAGTCTTTTGTCTTATATCCTTCTTATCCAGTTTAGAAACCATGCATTTTATCAGTGGTCAAAGTATGGTAAGTTCTTTGTCCGAAGGCCAGTTTTACCAAGAAGAAAACAAGGTCCAAGTGGAGTATAATCAATGCCCAACATCCTCTCAGAAATAGATTGTTGCTACAAGGAGCAATCGTGACTGTCATGAACAGAACCCTAAGTTATTTAAATGCCAGATTCTACAGTTCTTTGAACTGGTTGGGGATTACTTATCTTTAGGGAAGACAATCTCTTCTCTATCTTTCTAAAGATTCTGATTAGTCTAACTATACGTATGACAAGCCCGGATGACTATTGACTTAAAATTTTAATATCTAAATACCTTAAAGACTAAGGTTTCATATTAAAATATTAGACAATCCTTGAGGACAATGACCTAAAATGTAAACAATGTCTAAGTATCTTGATCAGAGCTAAAAATGTACAGTGCAATATGATAAATATATCCTAAATTTGTACCAGAGATAGAAACATGCATGCATACAATATGAAAAAATAATTTTGCATATGTATACAAATATTGTAAAGATAAATAGGAGTATATTCTATATAAAATATAATTTAAATTTGTTTTGATATACAAAAACTATACCAATGTAAATTGCCTGATAATGATAGCTCACAGGTATTCACTCTGTTACTCACTATTATTATTAGTGTGAGTAAGCTCACAATAATCTATTATCTCATTTTAAGGTGTTCCCATTGTAATATTTGATATGTATGATTAGAGAAACAATATTGACAAGCTTTCCATTAATGAAGCTTTTGATCTTAATGGATTAACCATAGTACAAATTAAATTACTCCCTTTCCTATTAAGTTTATTATGTGATGTAGTTAGTATTACTATTGTTCTTATTAAACTCACAGTGAAGAAAGTCAAGCTAAAGAAAAAAATTTATTTGTCTTATAATTCTTCTGTACTGTTTATCATCAAAAGAAGTCAGGACAGGAATTTGAACAGAGAACAAATCTGGACTGATGCTGATTAGACATCATGGAGCAGACCTGCTTAGAGTTCTGCTTTTAAAGACTAGTTTACCCAGCTTTCCTCTGTAACCCAGTAACAGCAGCCTAGAACTCACAATATCCTCATTTCTTGGGCTCTCTCAGATCGTTTATCAATTAAGATAATACTATACAAACTTCTCTACAGAATCTTCTATAACATGAGGATATTTTCTAAATTGAGATTTTCTGATCACAGATAACTTTAGCTTATTCCAAGTTGACATACACCTGACAAATTCACTATCATTGGTTCTATTTTATGTGTATTAATAAAATTTTCCATATCTTCATTTTCATCATTTTCCTCTCTTGTTCTGCTTAGTGGAAAACAATGGCAGTTAGTGTTAATGTTTTCTGTGTGTATAAGTTGTTCCAGAAACAGAATTTGATAAACAATGACTCAGTATTCGTTATCATGCTGGAGATGGATGAGTCAAACATCTATGTACTTCCCTCCAAATCTTAGGGACTCTTAAGCAATAAGGAGATGAAAAGAACTGAATAGTTCACGGCCTATTTAATTATATTATATATCATTCTTTGTTTATTAATTTATGTTATGTATTCATATGTCTGACAGTAAAGTTGAGACTGAAAAACTTTGGTTGTTGGTAATCATCTGTCAACCCTGAATCTGTTGGAACCTTTCTGCTATTTTCTTAATACAAATGTATATTGCTTTCTGGCAGGGTTTTGCTGAAGACAAGAAACATCAGAACATAATATTTTAAAGCAGCTAAGATTCTATAGAATAATTTTATTGTAGAATATTTTGCTGTTTTTCCCATGTAGTGACTTATAAGAATCTCATATGAGGGTCAAGTGATGGTCAGATATATGGGTATATCAATATTTCATGAGGACTTAGCTTATTTCTATAGGATGCTGGCAGAATGAATTAAATTACTTTTGTGTGAATCTCATCACTTTAGTCTCAGTTACCTTGAAGCAGTGAATGGTATTCCTTCCTCATAATCACCTGAATCATAATTCTCTTAATTATTTTATTTCTGTTCTGATTTTTTCACCACACATCTATGTATTTATGTATATGTATGTATATATATAAAGATTGATCAACATTTTCCCTTTTCATGCATGTTGCTCATGAGATTGAAGAACTTTGTTTCTGCTAATTTTAATCTATTAATATACAGACTACCTTTTATTAATAACTTATGTATTCAACTCTATTAAAGCTTAACAGCAACAGATGAAGTTTTGTCCTGTGATGATATAAGTATGTACCAACTGCCAAATAGGATTTTTCTATCAAATTGTGAGTTGTAAGCATATTTTTGAAATGTTTTCTGTGTATCACCTCCCGATATTGAGATTCCTCCCCTTTTTCCCAAGAAGACTGTTAGTCTGGTTCTCCCAACTAATTTTTCATGCCTAGGTATGAGCCAGCCAACTTATTTATTAAACTAGTCCATGCAATATATATTC
>NW_004949192.1:1163032-1165976 GCF_000317375.1 Microtus ochrogaster
ACTGCATTTGAATTTTCTGTGGGGAATTGACTAACCCTGCTTAGGCAAGGCTCTGCTGCGGTTGTCCAAATGTTGTAAGAAAATGCCTTCATATTTTGTGGAGACGCAAGATATAATCAATAGTGAATAATGTAAAAATGTGACAATTGATTTTGCATCTTTTCTGTAACATTAGACACACAAATCAGGCATAATATAGCACTGTTTGCTGTACCCTGAGGCAACATTTACCAGCAATATCTCCTAAGTTGCTCTTTAATTTAACTGATGGCACACTAAATGAAAATCTTTGAAAGTCTTTTGGAGCCAAAGGGATGGTAAAAATAAAAATAATAAAAGATAAAAAAAAACAATCTATTAAACCTAAAACTATTTTATAGGTATCATTTGAGAAGGTAATCCAGGTTCTAAAGCTCCATCTAGGTGCACAGTCTCATTAACTATTCATAATTTTTGTATCAGTCCCCATTTTCCCGATTTTCTTGTTGTGAGAGAACATATTTACCTGTTTTCACCTGCAAAGCAGCAGCCATAACTAGACTTTGGGTGTATGTGGGTAAAGTTCGTCAATAATTTTAAATGGGATCACAAAAGTCACCTTTCTTTCTAAAAAAAAAATATCAAATCAGCCTGATATATTCTGTTGGCATTCTCACAGGCTAGCTGTTTAAAAATCAAAATTCTATCATCTGTATCCGCAATTAATCTGTTTGATGGCTGCATCAGTGTTGGAACATTTTCCTGAATAAATGCTAAGGTCCCTGCATTATTTAAGATGAGTCCTCCATCTGCTCTCCTGTAGTTGAAGTTTATTGCAGACCTTCTTATTAGCAGTATTAATTTGGGCATAGGCTGCTACTTCAATATTTAAATGCTGATCAGTTACTCTATAAGGACCTTGACTGCCAAACATATCATCAGAAATAAGAACTACCTGTGCCAGATTACTCATAGCTGTGACCTGGGTTTGTTCTGAAACCTGAGTGTTCCATCTCATATAGGCTTTTCCTGTCAGGCAAGCTTTCATCATCTCTTTCCAATTCCCAGAGTATGGCTTAAAAATCCATATACATTAGCAGCGTGTGTAAAGGGAGAAATCTTGTCACACTGAGCTCAGGTTGCTTTTAATACTTTGCCTCTTTTGAATGGTTTCAGGCTTTGTTGTCTGACTAGATTCCATGATCATCTCTTTGCTCGATTGCTAGAAACATCTGAAATACCTGAACATCTTTTCATTGGCTCACTTTTTTTCTAAAAACTAGCTATTATGAGAAATGCATAAGAAATGCTGAGTGTTTGCTTTGCTCCAGGAGGTCTCTGAACCATGTTATTTTTACTGTCTCTTTAAAGATTTTCTTTAATTTTTTAAAAACTGTTCCATTATATACCTGTATATAACCACTTTATTATTAAGCCTATGCACGTTTCTTAAACAACTATGACCTGTTCAGAGGTTTATTTTTTAATGAATCTACCTTTAATGCTTATGTGTAATAATTTTCTGACATGAGAGTTTTTTTCTTTAGTGTTTATCAGGTATGAAAATATTAGCCCTGCTTCTTTGCCTCTTGAATCCACCCAGTCCAAGATGCCAGAGGAATGTTCACCACCTCTGCAATCAATGATAACTGTCCTAGCTCTAGGGATGTTGGGGTTCTATGTTAACATAAAGCAATTTGTAGCATGCAGTTCAAAAACCCCAATTAAATACTGTGTAGCAGGACTTACAAAAGATTCAGAGCTGGTTGTGCTTCCAGTCTGAACCTGGAAGCTGTCCCTACTCACTGCCAACATAAAAAGCCCTTCTGAAAATAATGTGACTACCAAGAAGCTGGAATTGACTCTCTTTTCATGGGCCTCGAAGGGCTTTTTAAAGCATTCTTAGGCTTCATGTTGATGAAAATTGCCCAAATTGGACACCATGATGAAAGCAGAGACTCTACTTTTTGTTTTCCATGTACCCAGACCTAAATAATCACACAGAATCTATAATAATTACAACAGTGTTTGGCTAATGGCTCAACTGTATTTCTTGCTAGCTCTTATCTTAACCCACCTGAGTTATAGCCACAACACTGTGGCTTAATGCCACGTTTCTGCTTCAGTAGCTACATAGTGACTCCTTGACTCTGCCTAGTCTTTCTCTATATCTCGGTTCAGATTTCCTGCCAGATTATGTTCATTCCTGCCATAGGCCAAAGCGAGTTTTCTATTAACCAATGATAATAAAACATACTCACTGCATGCAGAGTAGAATCTCACATCAGAAGATGAGTCAGCAACTCTGAAAAAGATCACAAAGTTTACTAAAGAATTTGTTTCCAATGATAGAATTGAGAATGCTCTATTTTTTATATTCTAAGGAAAACTTGAATGCACACACTCCATCAATCAGATACAATTATAAATACTCAGCCATTAGCTCTGGCTTATTATTAGCTAACTTGTACATTTTAAATTAATCAATTTCTTATGTGTGTTCTCATGTGAATTGGTTCCTTTACTCAGGTTAGTATCTATGTTTATTCCTTACATATTTTAATTAATCTGCAGTGATTTCATCCTGAATGCTCACGTCTAGAAACTGAAGAACAACCACATAAACATGAAAGTTGAACCTGCCCAGTTGATGCTTAATATCTTACCACAGGCTGGGTTGTAGTCTACAGCTGCCTAAAAATATGGAATTAATGAACAGGCTGACCCTCCGATTCTGTGACATGAAATAAGCACAAAAAACAATTTCAAAGAGTAAAACCAAAACCACTTGGTTTTTTTTTTTCTGTCTGTCTTGGCATTACTCATAAACAAAATCACATTTAACTAAGTCATATGTAAAGGTTCTCTTTTTCTGAGTATATAGCTAACATGGTATCTTAAATAGACACACCACTTCTACAAGTAATTTCATTAGGTATTTATTTTATTTCCTATGAGCATACCA
>NW_004949192.1:1167961-1168831 GCF_000317375.1 Microtus ochrogaster
TTTATATAAGAAACAATACTACGAAGGCTACTTCTTGCAAAGGCAAATATGAAAACACCTATAAAGTCTTAAAACAGGCAAACACAAATGTTGACAGTATTAATATATTTACATTTTTTCCCTGAAATCCATTAAACTGAATTCATTTCTTGAACATTAAGACTCTGTGGGCTACTATGTTAAGTGGGGTTTATTTGGAAGAAGGTTGCACATCTAAATTTCTTTCTACGATCTGTTTCCCTGCAAAACGCTCTAATAAACTTAAATGTGCTATGTATTATAATTCAACTACATTAAAATGGTAATTATATATTACATTTTTATATAATACATATTATTGTATTATACATAATGTATTTAATTATAATTCGACTGCATAAAGACCACACATAAAACCAGACAAAAACAGATCACAAAGAATCAGAAGCCAGATACACACACTTGGCTGCACAGAATCACAATCAGAAATCTCCAGACAGGAATTGAGGCTTCCATGTATATAGGTAGATTCGAGGCAAAAGCAGCTGCAAACTTGCTCAGATTGCCTGTCATACATTGCCAGTTTTGTGGGCTGTTAACTGGAAGCAAAAACACAGGGTAAATTGTATTTTATCCTGTGTTCTGTCAATTGCTCTGCTTCTTTTCACAGCACGCAGGGAGGAGGGAGTCACAGGTGACTCATCAGCTCTGGATGAGATCACCATGTTAAATGCTTTCCGGTCCTCGGTTTGAGAGCTCTCTCCTTATTGGTTCCTTGATGGCATAAAAATGTCTGCACTGAGGGATTTTGCCAGTGGGGCTTTGACTAAAGTCCTGCTAAAAGCTGGACTTTAGTCAAAGCCTCATCATAAACCACCCCAGAAAAAAAAA
>NW_004949192.1:1170817-1171699 GCF_000317375.1 Microtus ochrogaster
TTATCCTATCCTAAGGAATCTAAGTCTTACATTAGTTTGCCAAGTCAAGAGAGGAAAGTAACTATGATTCTTCAACCTCATGAAAAGGGAAATAATATCACTTTAGTAAACAGCAAGTACAATCAAGCAACTTCCCAAATGTGCAGTATATGACAGAGACACATGTATACAAAGGCAATAACCAAAGTTTCATTTGCAACATTGGAGAAAACACTTATGCTAAGACCTAGAGTTATTTACAGACCATTTTCATAAACAGAAAAAAATTAAAAACCATCTTCCTCTGTATTGGCACATATAGGCAGTCTTTTTTCTTCTATCATGCTTGTCCAGTTCAGATATGGTGCATTTTTTCAGTGATTGAGGCACAGGCAGTTCTTTGCCCAAAGGCCAGTTTTACCAAACTCCATGTGGATTGTCTTCAATGCCTGACACTCTGTGGGGAATAGAATGGTGCTCTAGGGGCAATCTTGTCCCATGTCTATAGAACCCTGCTTTTCAAATGCCATATTCCACAGTTCTTTAAAAAGATCGAAGAATACCTATCCAAGGGAATAGAATCTCTATGTAGCAAAGGAACCTGATTAGTTTAAATATAAGTATGGCAAACATGGATGAGTATTCATCTATAATTTTAACATCTATGTAGATTAAAGATTAAAGCTTCATATTAGAATATTAAACAATCCTTAAACAGCTGTGCAGCAAATGAGGACAATGAATTCAAAATGTAAACAATGTATAAGAATCGTGATCAGAGGTAGATGTATAGTACAATATCATAAATATATCCTAAAATTGTATCAATATATAAAATGTCTTAAACAGAGGTCAAACCTGTAAAAATTATGAAAAAATAATTTTCCTAGGTATACAAATATT
>NW_004949192.1:1171799-1173902 GCF_000317375.1 Microtus ochrogaster
GGGCATGTAGCTAATGTGATCAAAAAATTTTGGTCATGCTAATTTGAAGATTAACCTGCAATTATAACACAACTTGTCAATTCTATTTAAATTCAAAATAATAGCTTATGGATTCCCATTCTATGAAGATGAAAACTATGTAGGAACTTCCAAAACAGCTTTTTTTTCCTACTCTATTGACGGTTGTAAGTATATTTTTAAATGGTCTGTTAATCTCCAACTCTGCACTTACAGCCATGACTTTGGCAAATAACCAAATGAAATAACACACTACTCGGACCTGAGTGAGAAAAAATTGATATTCCTTCATAGTATAAGGAATTTAATTTTACAATATCTCTCTAATGCACTATGAAGCAACTCAATTACTTTCAAATATTTATCTACATTTATGTATGTGTACATGTATAAGATTGACAATGCATAATTATATTTATACATACATATGCATGTATGTGTACACATTCTTATAGTTTAAAATTTTATAGATGAGTACTGTATTTATGTTATTTCATGCTCATTCTTCTTCTTTTAAACCAATATCTATATAAAAGTGTCTAAATAATTTTACTACATAATAAAATTATTATATTTTATTGTGTAGATACAATTGTTTACAACAATATTCCATACTGAATATACAATCTTGTGATTTTATATAACCAATTTAACATTGAACTTTTCTAATTCAAAGGCCTATCTATATTACTATATAGTAAAATGATGCTTTCTCTCTTAGCCTCCAAAATTTATCAGTGGCTTTTCTTCTAATTGTGTTCATTTTAGAGAGCTTTCCATTTTTTGAACTCTCACTATGGGATGTTATTATGCTAAGAAATTTTTTTTGTTCCTTTGCTTTCATTTAATTTTAATTAACTTGCAAGATTTCTAAAATTTTGCTCCTTAATACCTTAACCGTATCTGGTTTTTTTGTTGTTGTTTTTTGTTTGTTTGTTTGTTTGTTTCCTGGAAGTGAGAGCCAATGTTTTGTGATCAATGACGTGGGAGTACCCTTTGTGTGCTGTGATTATCATTAAGGAATAATGAAATTGCCTTGATTGGTTGATAGGGCAGAACATAGGTAGGCGGGGAAAACTAGGCTGTATGCTGGAAAGAAGAAAGGTGGGGCCAGAGAGAAGCCATGGATCCTCTGCCTGAGACAGATGCCGGTTTAGAATCTTGCCTTGCCATTAAGGAACAGACACGTGGAAATACACAAAATAATGGAGATGGCTTAGTTAAATTAATACATAAGAGTTAGTTAATAAGTTAGAGCGAATGGGCCAAGCAGTTTCTGTGTGATTGCTTCGGTTCAGGGCAACCGGGGCGAATAAGCGGCTGCCCCGTAC
This sequence comes from Microtus ochrogaster, assembly GCF_000317375.1. Taxonomy (NCBI): domain Eukaryota; kingdom Metazoa; phylum Chordata; class Mammalia; order Rodentia; family Cricetidae; genus Microtus; species Microtus ochrogaster. Next base: position 1,173,149 of record NW_004949192.1, read on the forward strand.
AACAGATAAATATTTGGGACACAGTTAGAAATTATATTCCTTCAGAAAAGTTGCAGCTGAGGATTCCGTTTCTGGTGCCACTAACAATTTAAAGTAGGCGACATGGTTGCATTTGGCAAAAGTCTTTTTTGTCAATTATGTATCTGCATTTGTAAAAAAAAAAATAAGAGTAAAAATTCAGACATGTCTATGCATATGAAACCAATAATACCCTCTGAAGAGCTAAATGTTGGTAAATTATGACATTTGAAGGAGCTGGAGAAATGATGCAGTATTGACCTTAACATATTAGGATGATTTAAGTAGAAATTATAGCTATATTTATGGTGTAAGAGACTGAGTCACAGATCCTAATAGTGTAAAATATTGTTTACATATTTTGTTTTTAAGAAAAACAGTAATACCAAATTTTATTTATTTCTAAGTAGTTTTGTATGGGAGACTCCTGAATGTTGCTTTTATTTGATGTATGTGTGGATTACATAAAAACAGCAAAGGCAGTGGAGTAACTACAGTTTTAGTTCAGGAGGCAGACAACATATGTTGAAACTGTGGGAATACAAGTAATAGAATCAGAGGAAAGAAAGCAGGAGAATAGTTTGTTACATTAAAAAATCAGAGTCTACTCTAAATAAACCTTATGATATTTTCTGCTTTTATAGTCATAAGAAGCACAGACATATAGAGGGTTCTGTCCTTGAACTGATAACTTGAAATATTAAAAAACTGGATCTATTTCATATATATATATATA
>NW_004949192.1:1174002-1175002 GCF_000317375.1 Microtus ochrogaster
TAAAAAAATATAATTTGAATTTGTATCGATATACAAGAATTTATACTAGTGTAAATTGTCCATGAATGATAGCTCACAAGTATTCACTCTGATACTTATTATTATTAGTGTGAGTAAGCTCACATGAATCTACCTATTATCCCATTTTAATGAATTTTCACAGCAATGCTTGATATGCGTGTTTAGAGAAAAATATTGACAAGGGAATTTATGTGTTCCAGTAATGGCATTTTGGATCTTTGTGGATTAAGTGCAATTAAATTTAGCTTCCTCCTTTCCCTATTATGCTTATTATGCTGTGTAGTTTGTTTTACTATTGCTCCAATTAAACTTCACAATAAAGAAGGCCTAGTTAAAAACTTAATTTGTTATTTGTCATATAATTTCTCTGCAATGTTTATCAGAAAAGAAAGTCAGGACAGGAATTTGAACAGATTTCAAACCTGAGCTGGTGCTGATTAGAGACCATTGGACAGATAAGCTTAGTCTTCTGTTTTTCAAGACTTGTTCAGCCTGCTTTCTTATATATCACATTATCGCTAGCAAGGGATGAGAGTATCCTCATTTATTGGGCTCTCCCACATCATTCACTGATTAAGAAAATACAAACATCTCTATGGGGTCTTCTGATCACATGGAGGGAGTCTCTTAATTGAATTTTCCTGATTTCAGATAACTTTAACTTGTTACAAGTTGACATAAAACTTTCCAGTTTACTATCATAGGATATTGCTCTATTCAACGTGCATTAATAAAGTTTCCTCTTTCTTAATTTTAATCATTTTTCTCACTTGTCCTGCTTAGTGGAAAATAATGACATTTAGAGCTATGGTTGCCTGTGGATATAAGGTGTTCCAGCAAGAGAATAGCACCAAATAGCATCAGTGCTCATGAACCTGCTGGAGATGGATAAGTCAGACATTTATGCACCTCCCTCCAAAACTGAGAGACTCTTAAGCAAGATGAAGATAAAAAATTAATATTTCAAGGCATATTTAAT
>NW_004949192.1:1175102-1176978 GCF_000317375.1 Microtus ochrogaster
TATATATATATATGTGTGTGTGTGTGTGTGTGTGTGTATACTGGTATAATAAAATTATCATGCAGTCCTAGGACATGAAGCATATTTACTGAATGCAGGATCTCTGAGATTTACTGGCATTTTTTATACCACATGTGACAAATTCCAAGGCTGTGGCATGCTATTATACTAATGCATACAAATAGTATTTGATGAATACTCATGTAAACTGGTATTATTGAATTTCCATTGTATAAGTTAGTCTATATAATTGTTTCACTATAAAAATCAGACAATGTTATACTGTATTCTGAGGAACTATTATGAATTCAAAATATTATCAGAATGGCTTATATAATTTACTGAGATGATAAAAGGGGAAAGATAGATTTTCTCATGTATGCTAGCTTTGAAATGATGCCCATGTGCTAGTAGTACCATATCCAACCATACACACACACACACACACACACACACACACACACACACACACACATTTTCCCTGAAGTCAGATGTCACTGAAAAGAGAGAACAGATACATGACCAAAGGATGGAGTACTGATATTGGTGATCGCAGAGAAAATCTAGTAAAGGCCATTCACTGAATTTTATAAAAATGTAATTGTTCATATAATACTGAAGAATATTTAACAAATATTACTTAAGACTATTCTGAAATAAATGTCAAAAACATGTACATATATGTGAAACACTAATAAAAGCATACACACAATTGTGAAGTTGTGGAAATTATATGTATATTGTGTTTTTTCTAAATTAAAATATCAAATTATTGCTAAATTATCATGATATTATTAGATGCCATATGCAATTTGTGAATGTTCAGAACTGGGTTTTAAAATAACATGCCTATTTAAAATATACTTTTCATTTCATAATTTTCATGTAAAAATCATTCATATTAAAATTCAAATATATTTGAATTCTATACCTCATGTAGTTATTCATTGCATTTGTGGAACCTGACTTAGCTTATTAGAAAATGCCAGCAACAAGCTTCAATGAGAAGAACAGAATCACAATCAGAACTATGGAATTGAAGGAGACTGTGGCCTGCAGGGAGACTCACCCAAGTTTTCTCTGCAACACTGAGGCATCTGTCTTTAGCTTACTGGACTGAAATATCTCACAGATGTTTCTGTAAGGCACTATACAGAAGTACATCATCTTAACAAATCCCAGCAGTCCACTCTTTGGTATACATCCTGTCAATTGTGGGCTGCATACTGTTTGCTGTAGAGGCAAAGCCAATTTCTTGCCTGGTGTCTCATCTTTCCACTTTGAAAACAAGTTCTCTATAGAGATTCCTTGATGCCCATCAGCTTCTCAGTAGTATATTGGTGCTTCCAGGGACACACATATGCGTGTGTGTGTGTTTTTATGTGTGTGTCATAAAAAGTCTTATTCTAATAAAATAACTTAAATTCTCTATATTTTTTAGAGTTCTGGTGTTGAAGATCACCTATCTACAAAATTCATCTCTGATTTACTTAGAAAACATATCTAACATGTACACATTTTGATTGTTAGTGGTGATTAATTACTACCTACATTTATTAGCTATCCTACACAGTTTGTAATAGTAGCTTTCAAGGTGTAGCTCTTTATGATACATTTTCTAATTAGTACATTAAAAAATAAAAAAAACAAGAATAGAAATCTGTATCCAGTATGTTGCAAAAGTAAGATTTAATTTATATCAGTAAACAGAAATTCATAGCAATGTGTACTATTTCTGAGAGTACATTTCTTTTTTCAGCAGATTATTTTTTATTACTTTATAAATAATACCATTCAAAATTTCCACTTCCTCCCCTCCTCCCACTTCCCTCCTGCTATCCACTCCCCCTCCTCTGCCCCCTGCAGTCCGAAGAGA
>NW_004949192.1:1177078-1179301 GCF_000317375.1 Microtus ochrogaster
AATTATATTACATATTATTCTTTATTTATTAATTTAGTTCTGTATTTATATGCCTGATTATAAAGTTGAGACTGAAAAACATTGGTAATTTGGAATCCTCTTGTACCTCTTAATTTGCCGGATCTCCTTCCCAGTAATTGTCTTAATGATAATCCATACTATTTTTTGACTTTCCTTCGATTTTTTGGCTGCTATGGCAAAAATATGTCTGAAGACATATTTTTAGGGCATATAGAGGGATGTATATTTTTCTGCAAACTTTATTCCACTAACAAGATGATTATGTTTTAATAGATTATCCTTATGTTATGCCACATGTAGTCAATCCCAATAAAGTTTCTAAACAGCAACAGAGGGATTTCTATCCTATGATGACATAATTATATAGGAAATCTATAATTACTATAAAATGCATTCTTTCCATTAAATTTAAAAGTGTAAGCATATTTTATATTTCATATCTAGGGTGTGGCATGTTTATTACTAACTTTTCTCAGTATAACAAGTTTATATCCTTCTCTCTGTATCATCTCACCATACTGAGACTCCTATCCTTTTTTCCAAGGAGATGCTTAGTCTGGTTTTCCCAACTAATTTTTCATGACTAGATATTGGTGTGGAAGGTCCAACAAGGTATGAGCAATTCAGGTGATTTGTAAAACCAGCCCATGGAATATATATTCACACAGAATAAAATAATATTCTTCACTATGTTCTTGACAGTTTCATGCCAACACCATTTTTAACATTTTATTTACAAGCCTTTCAAGACATACATTTCCATCCTTGCATTAACTTAACAAGTTTTAAGTTTTATGCCTGTTTAAGACATTTATATATCCAGTGATCAGAAAGTAGCATTGAAAATTGGGGGAACTCAAATCTTTTCGTTTTAATAAACAACTGCAGCAATCTAGTGGCAAATAATCTAGATTTGGAAAACACATATATCAATCCAGTATTTTATTGATACATAAGACTCAAAGTTCTTGATGACTTGTTTTCCATACTTGGGAGGAATGGTGAAGATTAAGATAGAAATAAACAAGAGACAACAGATAGAGTTGGGAGGTCATCTAGTGAATCCTGTGAACTGCCTCAAATTTATTGTTTAACGTTCTTATGTACTCGAGCCTAGAATGTGGAAAAGGTGAGTACAAGAGTCTTCCTTACCATGATACAAAGAATTAACAAAATAATTTCCTCTGACATTCCTACACAGCAAGTAAAAACACCTTAGATCAAAATACAATTTTGTCTTAGGAAAACAATCAGTCATCACACCACAAGTCAAAACATTCTTTCGTGTAACTTTGAAGAAGTTAACTAGGTCTGAAACTTCTTTAATTTAATTAATAATGCCACTGGACAAATGGCTGTTTTCCATTAGATTATATTCTTCAACATTGTATAACTATCCATCACTGGTACACACTCTGTCTTCCCTGCCCTTTCTTTGTATGCCTAGACAAAGAAAGATTTTATCCATCCTTTATTACCAGACTCTGCTTAAAAAGGAGTAAGAGAGTGTGGGTAGTTTGATGCCACATACATCTGCGCCAACCTTCCATCGAAACTTCACAAATAACTTGATAAACTTAGGCAAGCTGAGAATGCATATCAATACAAATGTTTCTGGTCAGAATACAGTTACAAATATGCAATAAAGATAAATTCAGACAAAAATAAACCTCTAAATGTGTCACATTGTCACTATGTGTCTAAAAATAAGCATAGGATTGGAAGAGAGATAAAAGAATATATACAATTATAAAAAAAACTGGTTTAAAAAATAAAACAAAGTTTTTAAAGAGACAGTGTTTACATAGTCATAGATTAAAAGAGTAAAGAAGAATAAGCCATGTAAAGATGGAAAATACACATAGGGTCTGGATTTGTATATTATTGTGTTTTATTTTTTGATGTGAATGAGCTAAGTACAGAGAGACATTTCATAATATTTGCTGCTAATCCCAACCAACATATATGTTTTAAAGGTATCTTCATTTCAAAATTTTTTTCTTGGAAATGATATGTTGCTTGGAAAAAGAAATTTTACCTTGTTTCCAGAGAGGATGAGATTCTCTATGGATTTCTCAAGACTAATGTGGGTCAATGGAACAAGATGCCCTGAGAGGTCTCAATAAGCCCACCCCAAATTAATCTGCCCAGTAAACAGCAGGAAGTAGCTTGGAGATAACTATTGCCAAATTCCCAAATATT
>NW_004949192.1:1179401-1180461 GCF_000317375.1 Microtus ochrogaster
GGCAGGGTACTTTGCCCTGTGGGAAGTCCAAGGCCCTACCCTTCCATCCAGGCTTAGAAAGGTATGCATCAAAATATAATAGGATCCCAAAAAGCCAGTATATGCAGTAGAGACAAATCCCAGTGCCATTATCATTATCTTCTCAATCTGCCCCGATTGTCAGCCACATTCAGTGGGTCCAGTTGGATCCCATGCTCATTCAGCCCCAGTCCAGCTAGATTTGGTGAGCTCCCATTAGCTCAGGCACACTGTCTCACTGGGTAGACCAACCCCTCGCAGTCCTGACTTCGTTCTGCTCTTCGACTGGATCTTGGGAGTTCAGTCAAATGCTCCGATGTTGGTCGCTGTCTCTATCTCCATCTGTCGCAGGACAAAGGTTCTATGGTGATATTCAAGATAGTCATCATTCTGACTATGGGTCAAGACCAGTTCAAGCACCCTCTCTTCCACTGCCCTGGGTCCTAGCTAAGGACATACCTGTGTACATCTGGGAACCCCTCTAGAGCCAAGCCTCTTGCCAACCCCAAAACGGCTCCCTTAATTATGATACCTTCCTCTATCTCAACCATCCCACTCTCCCAAGCTCCTCCCACCCCTCTTCTTCTTCCTTTTTTTCATCTCCACTTCCCCCAACTCCATCCCCACCCCTATGCTCCCAGCTTTTGCCTGGCAATCTTGTCTGTGTCCAGTTTCCAGGAGGATCTATATATGTTTTTATTTGTGTTTACCGTATTACTTAGACTGTCTAGGATCACGAACCATAGGCTCAATGTCCTTTGTTTATGGCTAGAATCCACTTATGAGTGAGTACATATCATATTCATATTTTTGGGTCTGGGTTATCTTACTCAGGATAGTATTTTCTATTCCCATTTATTTGCATGCAAAATTCAAGATGTCATTGTTTTTTTACCGCTGAGTAGTACTCTAATGTGTATATACTCAGCACTTTCTTTATCCATTCTTCCATTGAGAGGCATCTAGGTTGTTTACAGGTTCTGGCTATTACAAATAATGCTCCTATGAAGATAGTTGGACAAATGGTTTTGTAGTATGATTG
>NW_004949192.1:1181170-1196553 GCF_000317375.1 Microtus ochrogaster
ACAATAATCAAGTTTATAGTTATGTTATTTATGCTTTCTATATGTACAGAGATATATTTCAGATGGATATTTATTCTTCAAGACTCTCAAAGATAAACAGAATTTAGCATTAAAATGTTTTAAAATCTTAGTACTTTTCATGACAATGAGACACATACACAAATGCTCCTGGCATCAATAATTACTTCAAGAGGAAGATGGGCATTAGGAAGCTCCTTATGTAGTTTGCTAGTCATTTGGGCAAGAAACTGTTCTTTGTGTGGACTTCTTGATGATATAATGTATATGCAGAACCCATAGAAAAAAGACTGATGAAGCTGCCTGAAAAAGGTGAGACAGTCCTTAAAGGATCCTGCTTCAGGAAAGAGTTTTTAAGACATCCTGCAGGACACAGAAGAAAGTGACTGAAAAACTGCTATTATAGGTGGAACCGTCTTTGAAATTTCCTGATGATGTCTGCCAGAAACTATGCGCCAGTAAGCTGAAGATGGTGCCTGCAAAGTTACAGAAGAACTTTGAGTTACTGTTCAGGCAATGAGATGGACTCTCTTAATTCTAGAGTTTTGATAGTTCAATGCACTTCCTGTTAACTTATGTAATATCATATCTTTCTGGAGACGCTGATGGAGTTGAAGAATAAAGAGTTATAGTTCTCCTTATTTATGATAAAATATAAGATATATATATATATCGTAAGTCTAATTCTTAGTAGATAACAGTTTTCTTATATGCATTTTTATTAAGTTAAAGTTAACTTTTTCTGTTTTATTTAGAGAGAAAAGGAAAGGTGATTTGGGAGGTTATGTATGCTGTGAATATCTTCTATTGCCATTTGTTAATAAGGAAGCTGATTTCAACCAATGTCTTTACAAGGTAAAGATAGGCTGAAAGCGATATACAGAGAAAGTAGGTGGAGTCAGGGAGAAACCATGAAGCTGCCGCCAGAGACAGATGCCTTTGCTGGAGCCTGCCAAAATTTACTGGTAGGTCATGACCTCTTGGTGTTGCACAAATTAGTGGAGATCAGTTAGTTTGGAATGTAAGAGCTAGCTCACAATACTCTTAAGCTATTGGCCAAAAATTTTCTCAAATGATATTGTATCTGAGCTGTTATTTCAAGTCAGGAGGGTTGGGTTACAAATTAGCAGCTTCTGCCAACAGATCTACACTGTTCACAAAGTAGATTCCCTCTTCTTTGGGATATTAAATTGAATCTCCCCATTGCATGCAATACTTTCTGAGTCCAAGAATATTGGTAAGTAGTAAGTATTAATCAGTTGTAATTAGAAGAAACACTGCAAAATTTTAGCTCTTTGAGCAAATGTGGAATTAAGTAATATTGGTGTAAAATGATGGTTTTTTTATGACAGAGATAGCTAATGTTTAACACTCTAGTGAATATTTCCAACATGCTCACCATGAGCACTATGTACGCTGTTGCTTTCTCTTGAAGGCCTCATTTTTCAAAATATTTTATCTTTTATTGTTCTGGTTATAAATCAAATCTTGTATTTTTCATACCAAGTTATTTTTGTGTTCCTCCATTTTTTTTCTAAGTTTTGTAGCTATTTATTTTAAAACCAAAAACTCCAAAGCAAAGACACAAATCTCTTCTTAAATCTAAGTTGTGATGATGAAATGATTTATGTTTAACCTTAGGGTGAAGTAGCTTATATGATGTATGCCATTTCTTATGCAATTTTGATAGACAGTGGGCATGTGATCTCTAGCAAGATGCCAGATTCCAGTATGCCTGCCCCTTTAATGGGGAGTCTAGTTCTAACAAACATCAGATATCTTGAAGAAACAGAGAGTTTTTGCAAACTGCAATGCAGAGGGTGAAGACTTTGAAATTAGTGAATCTGTAAATTGAGGAACGTGCTTCCATGTCCAAAGATGTATGGATAAATTTTAAAAAGAAAATGCTTTTCAATCAACAAAAATACCTCCAGCCCAGTTCAGTTAATGAAACCTTAACTAGGTAACAAAGAAATAGGATTGTGAGTTTTAAATTGCCATATATAAAAAGGAGCAATTTTAGTTACAGTTTTACCCTTTGTAGAAAGCGCATTTTGTCTGAGAAATAGAGAAACTTTAGCCCAGTTAAGCTAATAAGCATTAACTTTGTTACAATGGAATTAAAACCCTGATGAACCTTACCAATGCTCAGAAAGGATACAGTTCTTGTCAATATTACATATCTTTTTATATGTAACATGTTCAGTTATAACTTGACTGCATAAAAACACACATAAACCAGACAAAAACAATCACATAGAATCAGAAGCAGTAGGTACTTGTCAGCACAGATTCACATTCAAAATAGAATGGAGGCTTTCATGTATATAGGTAAATTCGAGAGAAAAGCTGCTACAAGCTCATTAAGACAACCTGTCATACTCTGCCACTTTTGTCCGCTGTTAACTAAAGGCAAAATGCCGGTCAATTACGTTTTATCCTGTGTTCCACTGTCAATTGCTCTGCTTCTTTTTTCAGCACACAGGGAGGAGGGAGACAAAGATGACTCATCAGCTCTGGATGAGATCACAAGTTAAATATAGCCCTGTGCTTTCCGGTCCTCGGTTTGAGATCTCTCTCCTCATTGGTTCCGAGATCGCATAAAAAGGTCTGATCTGAGGGATTTTACCAGTGGGGCTTTGACTAAAGTCCTGCTAACAACTGGACTTTAGTCAAAGCCTCCTTGTAAACAGCCCCAGAAAAGAAAATGTGTCCCAGAGAGACACATGTGCAGGAGCCAGAAGCAATAAAAGAAGCAAGGAATTTGTGAGATTCTCCATGCTCCTCCTAAAAGCCACCTGTTCCGGTTTGTAGTGCAGGATATGTACTCGAATCTCGGAAGTCACTGCTTCAGCCGTAAAATCGTGATTCTTTGGTTAGTCTTGGATTCTGCATTTTTCTGATATGAAGATTTTCTTAGTGAGTCAATACCTGACAACAACCTGAACAACAGATCTTATGTGACATTGGAGACCCCACTAAAATAATTATGTCTGCAAATAGCCTCACACACCTGGGAATCTGAAAATTTCAAGTGTCTGATGTTTAATGTGTTGAGGGACTCTGACATGGCATTTCTGAATGTGATACCAGGAAGCTACAATCGGCAGCACAGTATCACAAACAGCCATCGGCATGGAGAAACGGAAAATTTCAGATAAATAGGCAGGATACAGACCTGTGGGATATGTGATCACCTCCTAGTTAACTCACAGTGATTTCCACTTTTGATACTTGGATTCTGGTCCTAGGTAAACTACATTTTCTTCTGTCATCCACGTTCATTTTCATTTTTTCTGCCGGAGCAAACATTGAGATGGGAGGGAGAAGTGAGTCAGCAGCTCTGATGCAGATCTCCAAGGTAACCACAGGCTTTGTTCCTATTGGTGGAACTGAGATCACGCTCCTCATTGTTCCGGGGAAAATACGACTGCACACACTCCTTCAGTCAGAGGCAAGGAGAGCTAATAATATTATCAACATAGCAGGTCCTTCCTAGTCAGGCTCTGGCTATATGCCAACTCTCAGCTGCAAATATTTATAACTGAAATCCGAGTGTACATTGGTCCAGACACAGCACATTGCTCTTGACAACTTAATGAGCCAAAGCCGATAAAATTAGCAAAGTGAGGTACTGATATATTCCCGGTATTGCACTTCTGAGTCACCTGCTATGGTCTGTGCATCATGTCGACCCCTGCTTCTCAAACCTCTCCTCTTTAATCTTTTGGCACCACTGTCTCAGACTTGAAACACTGCAGTATCTGCAAAGAAATAATTCACTTCAGGTTTTAGCATCTGACAAAGTCTAGGGGAGTCATGCCCCCTCCTTTTTTCTCTGAGTTCCATTGTGAAAATGGGTATGACATTGCAGGGTTTTTTTCTGCATAAAAACTTAGACTCATTAAAAGTATTATGCAGTAACATATGAAAACACTTCTGTATCTGTCACCAAAGACACTAAATTAGAATAAGTTATAGAAGTGGAACATACTTCATATCATACTATTGCTTTTCAGGTTCTCACAGGCTCAAATTTGCTGTTTTGGTTGACATAGTCTTTGTGTTTTTAAATATAAATGCTCTTGTATATGACACTTTCACACTTTATGCCCATTCCTAATTAGAAAATTAGACAGCATGAGCTCTTTTGGAAATCAAGAGTTTATTGATGATGACAGCGAGGTATTATATACTTCCCATGAATTATGGATCCCCTTCCTAAGTTTATACTGACTAGCTATAATCCACTAAGCTTCTTTATTAAACAATTCACAGTGACATTTATGCACCCTGTGTAAAGGAATATTATTGAAAACTGAGGACAATGGGACAATAGGACAATGTTGATAAGACAAAAAAGTGATGGGACATAATTTTTATCTCATCCTGAGGTTTTATATATGGAGACTCCTCAGCATTGCTGTTGTTCAATGTTTGTGATACTGGAAAAGAAAACCAGAGATAATGGTATAGGTATTTGTCTAAACATACTGTAATGAGTCTAGAGGTTTTTTTATGTCCAGATATTTCTTTATTGAAAATTGAGAATGAGACAAATCTTAAACTGCTATGTTATTTGCAGATTAACATGGTTTTGCTTAGTGCATGTGCTGGTGCATGGAAATGGTGTCTGTATGCTCCTCTTGGTTCCCTAAGACCCTTGCTTCATTGCTGAGGAATCAAAGAATGATGTTTGCTACCTCACCTCTGTAATTATTCAGTCCCAGCTCACACAGAGGAGCATACTGACTACTTATCATGAACTCCATTTAACTGTTTACATTGGAGAGCCTCTAAAAAAAACAAAAAACAAAACCAAAAAAAAAAAAAAAACCACACCCATGTTATTCTCAAGCAATCAGCCAAGAAGCCCTCTCTTAAAGGAGCCCTTCCTCTGTTTGCACTAGCATTATCCTTGGTGTACAAAAGGCAAAAAACAAACAAAAAAAAAAAAAAAAAAAAAGGCAATCATCAGGGAGCCCCATTTGACTCCATTTTGGGTGCTTAGAAATATTTTAAAAGCCTTTTAAGTCTTATGTGAACGTTTTGGCCCCCAGTATGTATGCCAACAAGTAGGCTATTTGTTTGTCCCACCAGATAATTCAGAAATAACCACACACATAGCTATTATTAAGTAAAAGTTATCAGTCCATGACTAGGGATTATTACAAGATAACTCTTACATCTTAAATCCGCGATATTTCTTCTCTCTTCTCTGCCTTTTGAAATATTATTTTTTCTTAATATAGCAATTTTATCTTCTTCTCCCTGTTTCTTTTCATGATTCTGAGACTCCTCTTTTGTTCTTGCCAGCTATGTCAAAGTAGGTTCTCCTCCCTAAGCTTATACTGACTAGCTATAATCCATTTAGTTTTTTTATTAAACAATTCACAGTGACATTTATTCATCCTGTGTAATGGAATATTCCATATACACTTCTTGAATTTTCAACACACACCACCTTTTTATTATATTCTCTTTATATCAAAATGGAGACATATTTCCATCACTTTCATTTGCTTAACAGGTTTTATGTTTAAAATCTATTCAGGAAAATATTTTGGAAATATTATTTATTTGTATGTCCAATCTAATATATCTATATTTATTCCTTATGTATTTCAGTTATTAAGCAGGCAATTCATATTAAATACTCAGGCCTAGAAGCTGAAGAACAGCCACCTGGAAGTTAAATCTGCTCAGGTGTTCCTTAATTTTTTACAACAGTATTGACTGTGACCTACAGCTGCCTTAAGGTAATGTAAACCTTTGAACAGGTCCCCCTTTTTTTTTTATCATGCTGGTTCTCCACTCTTTGATATGATGCAATCACATCAACACAATTTTAAAAATCAAAAGCACTTTGACTATAATTATCTCTATGACATAGAAAATTCCATAAAGGGAACTATCCCAGTATACATTTTTTTTCTTTCTAGTTCTTGCAATTGTTCAAAAGCAAAATTACAATTAACACACCAAGTTATATTTAAAGGTTCTCTTTTCCTTGATGTCTGGTTGCCTTCTAGCATAAAAGGACAGACAGATTAACACAGGTAATTTCATTATACATTTATTTTATTTCATACATGTTCAGTTTAGGTCCATTGTTTTAATCTGAAATTCTTTCTTAGTATTGTATTATTGCATGGAATATTCAGGAGTATCATCTAGGCTGTTCTTTTTTTTTTTATTCTATGTGACAGGATGATATAGATATAGGCCAGGAACTTGCTGATTTTCTGACATTAATATCCACTATTCAGAGAATAGAATTTAAAACCGAAGGAAACCAAAGTACTACATGATGGCCAGGGAACAAGTAGAACCAATTGACCTATAGAGTGGCTATCAGTGTGTTGTTTGAGTTATATTCACTTTGCTGTTTTACATTGCTATTGTTTTATGGCTATTCTGTGAAAGGAGAAGAAGTCCTATTCAATAGGCTGCTTATTTGAAAAGTTGGAAATCTATAATATAGTTTTAGAGCACTCATATTTAAATGCTCACATAATGTATTACATATTTCTAGGACATTTGAGATGTGTTGGAAAAAGATGGTATCTGAGCATACTTGGCAAGCTAGACTGGCAAATTTCATGACCAAAGAGAAAACTTATCTCAAATCAGCTAATTTTAATAAAAATCTGCAAGAAATCAGTATTTGATTGATATTTATCATATTTGTACTCTTGAAGTTCCAACAATTAGAACTAAATACATAATTCTTGTAGTATATCCAGTAAGCCTACTGGGAACACTAAATAACCCTACACTCATTAGAGTCACTATTTGATTTAAGGTGCTAATTGAAAAGGAGAGCTAGGCTTCTTTTTAAAAAATACCTACCATGAAGGACTATTTTTATTCCAGCAGATGGTGCCATAGTGATGGACATAAAACTACCTTAAATGAACTTAGCTTTTATTAGAGAGTGAAAAAGAAATGTGTACTTCTGATGCTAGAGTGGTATTGGAATCTGAAGAAGAATTTTAGTGCTGAGAATATGGTAGGTTTTTTCAAAACACAGTTTATATCCATATTAAGAAGATATTTTATGGATATTAGTTGTACATGAGAAACAAAAATTAAGAACACTTTCAAAGTTATCTGTGCAATCACAAATAATTCTATAAAAATATCAAAAATAACTTATCATTGTCTTTTTCCTTAGTAGTTGGATTTTGCTTTCCTATTTTTCCCTTTCTATGTTGTATAGAATCTGTATGATACTTTAATAATGAGAAACACAAACCAAAGCAGCAAGGTCTCTTCTGAAAGCTGAGCACTGATTATATACACTTTAATGTAAACCCCTGTCTGAATAGGATTATAGGATGTTACACATATCCTATGCATTTATGGTGGACAGTGAGCATATGCTCACTCCTGACTCATATGCTGAGCTACTGACTGGGAAGCCCAGTGTAGCAGGGAGCAGGTATCTGGAATAAAGAGAGCACTTTTGCAAATTGCAAATCATGAGAAGAAATCTGAAATTATTGAATTCCATGCAGAATGAGGAAGATGCAGACATTTTCAAACTAGTTTGGATAATTTCTCGCAGAAAATACTTTTCAAGTGATAAGAGTATTTCCAGAGCACTTAAGATAATTAAAAATTTACTATATTACAAAGAAATTATAGTATGAGTTACATATGGACCAGTGATGGAAAGGATCAATTTCAGTTACAGTGTTTCACTCTCAGTTGAAAGAGATTTTTGTCTAGAAAAGAAAACATTTTACCTAGTTAAGCTGATGCAATGTTAACTAAGTTACAATGAAATTATAACATTAGAAAGAGAGTCACCATTGCTCATTATGTTGTCATGGTACTTTTGAGAGGGACAAGTAAAGTTTCTGAGCATGTACTGGTTCTAGGATATGGTTGAATGGCAAGAAGAATCATGCCTGTAACATGAGGGCCAGCTTGTTGGGGTTTCTGTCTTGCCCAGTTCCCACAGCTGGCAAATCCCAAAGAAAATCACATAAAGGTCTCCATAAGCTATAAACCAATTGACCCATTAGCTCAGACTTTGTATTAGCTCTTATAACATATATTAACCCATTATCTTTTCTATGTAATCCAGATGTCTCAGTACCTTTCTCAGTGGGGCAGGTCACATCCTGCTTCTTTGGTGGTCTGGGCAGATCTGGGGAGGGAAGGGCTTCCTCCTTCCCAGTATTCTCCTGTTCCCATTGGACCACTTTTACTTCCTGTCTGATGGTCCCACCTATACTTCCTGCCTGGCCAATCAGTGTTTATGTAAAACATGATTGACAGAATAACAGAATATAGGCAATTCACCCACACAACCACTTCCCCCTCTTTTTTTTATGGTCCATTTTGGGGGAATATGAGCATATTATTCCAGGCTACTTTCTGCTGGTTGGGGCACTGATAATCTTATGAGGACCTTAAGAAAATTTAGAGTTATGATCAAGTCCTGACTGAAGTATCTTGTGAGGCTTAATCATTTCAGGCAGCATTTTGAATCTGTTCTTGATATAGAGCTCAGACATCTGGGCCATCTGTTCCTACCGGAGATTTCTCAGGTGGTCTTCCTTGATCAAATCTATTTTTCTTAGCTCAGAATGAATCCACAGTCTCTCATTTCCTGTGCAAACAAAAGCAAAATCTCTTCTCCCAAGTAGCATACATTTTGACTTCAATTTTGAAGTCAAGGTATTTTCAAAGTATCTATCTTAGATTAATTCAGCAGCATTTATAAGCAACTATCTTTTAGCAGCTCTTGCTCCTTTCTCAGAATTCAACCAATTCAAAGAGAGCATAATAACATACAGTATCAAGATTCTCTGAGTGACTTTCATCTTTATACAATTTTATTTTAAACTCTATTTTTTTTTAATTTTTAGCTTTTTGAGACAGAGTTTCTGTGTATCTTTGTGCTGTAACTCACTTTGTAGACCAGACTGTCCTTGAACTCACAGAAATTCACCCATCCCAGTGCTGGGATTAAAGGTTTGTAGAACCACTCTTTGAACTCCCAGAGATCTGTCTGTCTCTGCCTCCCAGGCATTGGGATTAAAGGTGTGTGCTACCACACCTTGAAGTCACAGATATCAGTCTACCTCTGTTTCCCAAGTGTTGGAATGAAAGGTGTGTACCATCACACACAACTACTCTCTTTCTTTTTTATTTTAAGAACTTTAACCTTTTTTTAAAGCCTGCATATATTTTTAATACACTGTAAACAATTTAGAGGTTTTCTTTGTCTTTGAATCTCTCTTTACTGTATATTTCTCTTTTTCTGACTACACAAGTCTTTAATTTACCAAGCAACATGGGTAGGATTAAAGCCTTGGTTTAACTGCTGGATCCAGCCCATTCCTTAGCTTTATGAGATTCCAGGCTCACAGTAGAGGTCTGGGCTGGAGGCTTGTTTATTGCCACAACTCTATGGTTTTTCAAGATCCTTGCCAGTAAGCAAGCCACAACAGCGTGTCCACAAACAACATTCAAATGCTCTCTTTGTAGTAGGACCTCTTGCCTCAAAGAGTCATAGTTTGTACTGGCAGGACAGCCCAAATGATGGTATTTAAAAAAAACAGTACAGCTTTTTTCCTGTTACATCTAAAAACCAAAAAGCATGCAGTCAGCTTTTTATCCACACTATTTAAGTGTTTTTTCACAGTACCTTTTAAAAGAGTTGCAAGGCTTTACAGCTAAAGCTGAGTTAGGAAGCATCTCTTAGATAAGAGCGCTTGGTTTCCTCTACCAAGCAGAGCAGACCCGAGAAATTGCTACTTCCGTGAAACCATGAATAATGCTATTATTTTGTTCTAGAATTACTTGCCAAGCTGTCTCATGCTTTATGTGGATGCAGTTGTCCACACATTGGTGCCATTCTGTAACATGCAGGCCAGCTTGTGGGGGTTTCTTTCCTGCCCAGTTCCCAGAGCTGGTAAGCCCAAAAGAAATCACAAAGAGGTCTCCATAATATTATAAACTGATTGGCCCATTAGCTCAGGCTTTTTGCTAACTCGTATAACTTATATTAACCCATTATTCTTATCTATGTCAGCCACATGGCTCAGTACCTTTTTCCACAAGGTAGGTCATATCCTGCTTCTTTGGTGATCTGGGCAGGACTGGAGAGGAATGGGCTTCCTGCTTCCCAGCTTTCTCCTGTTTTCATTGCACCACCTTTACTTCCTGTCTGGTTATCCCATCTATACTTCCTGTCTGGCCAATCAGCATTTATTTAAAACATGATTGACAGAATACAGACAATTCTCCCACACCACATGCCTACTGCTATTGACACAGACAAAATGCAAAGGTTGATAAATAAAAATTTTAATATATTTTAAAAGTTTTCTTCAGAAGAAAATAATTATAAATATTGACCCATAAAGAAGCAATTTAATGCTGACTTATAAGTCTGAATCACATTTTTTCTTATTTTTCTATTTTTGCTACCTTTTAAAAAAATCCTGTTGTCGGCTAGTGTCTCCTCCCTGCTTTTGTTTCAATGACTTTTAGTTTAAATTTAATTAATTTCTTTCTTATTTTCTGACATGACTTCAGCCTTCACTCCACATCGCCTCCCTTTCTTTCACTTAGGCCCAGCTCTCACTCTACTACTCCATAGTATTCTCACCATATGATGCAACTTTCTCTTGGACACCAGCAAAGTTTGCCATTATGAGTTGCTATAACACCAGGCGCCTCACCTATACTTAGGCAGGGAAATGCAATCCTGCATGAGGAACAGGTTTCAAAGTATCAGCCAAACCCACTGGGACAAATCATTCTACAGCTGCCAGTTCTCTCACAAATCAATCAATCCTCACAATTGTCACAAATAAGCAGAGGATCTAGATGGGTCCTATTGATCCACAGTGGTTGTTGTTATATCCCCAAAGAATTACTAATAGTCATTCAAAGTTTACCATATTTCTCTCTTAATTTCCAATTTCTGAGGTTAAATTTCTTTAATATAAACATATATCCCAAATATTAAAAGACAGTTGTATTTGTACTTTCTCTGGGGCAATAAGATACCCTGCAAGTTCAGGACTGTGCTGAAGCTGACAATATATTTCAAATAAACTTACTTCTTTTATATGGACAAGCAAGATATTATCCATTAATGGATGATATAAAATTATGAAAATTGATCTCTAGTTACTTGTATAAACTGAGCCACAGATTTCTGGCATAATGTTACATATTTTGCCATATCCTGAGGCAAGGCATTCCAATGATAACTTCTAACTGGTTCTAGAAATTAACTGATGAAACACTAAATGAAATCTTTGACAATCTTGGGGAATTGAGGGCATGATGTAAAAATAATCTTTTATATATAAAACAATACTTTAGCTATCTTTGGTATGGAAGAAAGAGAAAGCAATGTAAGCTGTTAAGCTCCAATTAGATCTTATTAACTTTCTTATACTAAATTTTATATTAATCTCAATTTCCAGATTTATTTGTGGAGAGAGATTATCTTTAACTGCTTTTTCCCTGTAAAGCAGAAGTCATAATTAGCCCCTGGGTATATGATAAACCAATATATAAGCAGATTTAAATATAATCAGAGATATCAACTTTCTTTATAAAAGGTCTCAAAACAGCCTGAAATATTGCATTAAGATTGTTGAAGGCTTGCTATGTAACATTCAAAAGTCCAGCTTTTGCATCCCATATTAATCTGATTGCTGACTGCATCATCCTGAAACAACTCATCAGGTCCCTGCCTTACTGGAGATATAAGTCATCATGTTGCTATCCAGAAGACAGGAGTGTATTACAGGCATTCTTGTGGTTGCATTCATTTGGGTGTATGCTGTGATTTCAATATTTAATTGCTGATCTGTTTCTCTATGAATACCCTCAATGGTAAGCATATCAAAAGAAAAGGGAATTTGTTGAAGCTGATTTCTCTCATCTGTGGCATGACTTTGTTCTGCATGTTTGGTTTTCCACAACAGATAGTCTCCTTTTGATAGGCAAGCTTTGCTCATCTGTTTCCATTTCCCAGAAAGTAAGGCTTCTAAACTCCTCTACTCTAGTAACATTTGCACAAAAGGGCATTACTGAGCTCAGGTTGTATTTAATTCTTTGAGCTGTTTGAAAGGGTTCAGGGCACCTAATCTATTACTTTTTTTCTGTGCATCCTTTTGCTCTGTTACTAAGAGCATTTGAAATGCTTGCTCTTTCTCTCCTCAGCTTGTATTTTCTCTGAACCTAGCTTACTTGGAGATGCACAACAAATTCTGATTGTTGGTAGTACTCAAGGAGGACTCTGCACCATAGGTGGATCTAAAACAACCATTGTGTAATAAAAGGAATTGTTTTCTGATAAGAGGAAATTACAGAGTTTCCTACTTCTGTGAAAGTGGCATTACTAATTTTATTAACCCAGTAAACTACTGCTTAATCTCTCCACCAGTTTTTACCTCCCAGCATTCCTCATCAGAAGCAAAGAACTTGAAGGTTAAGTACATTGTGGTACTTAACAGCAATTTCCTATAGCTCACTAATCTCAGGCTATTCATAATCCCATAAGTACTTTAAATGCTTTCTCATCTGTCAGCTTCTGTGGAGAATTGGAATATCTTTTCTCACTTCTAACCATTTCAGGGGTAACTTGCTTTTGCCTTTGATAGTGTAAATCCAAACTTTTTCTTATAATCACCTACAAATTAAAAGAATTTTTTTTGTGATCCTTCCAGGTCCATATTCATTATGATGGTCTTGGATTGTCACCTTAATTTTTCTGCGTCCAAGATACCATGCATGGAAAACTCAAAGGGAGAGCTGCTCTACAAATTCTAAAAATTTCTGTTCTTGCCACTGTTCCAGTTTAGCTCCTCCTACTCTTAAAATATCTCCAAGCAATTGTATAGACAGTTGACTACTGATTTTCTGCCCCTGTATTTACAAATTTATTTACAATTATACACCTATGTTATTCAACCCATGTTCACTTTTACTTCCTTCCAAAGTGCATACTCTTTACTAACGCCTGTGGTATCCTTGACTTGTGATGTCCATCATGCATTACCTCCATACCAAATCCTCACTTCCTAGGAGTCATTACTCAGGGTACTAACCAGCATATTTTTTCATACTTGTGGCAGGAATTAGGATTAAAATAGAAATTACCAAGAGAAAATTTATACATTCTGAAGAGCATCCAGTGAATATTGTTATATGCCCCAAGTTTATTATTCAAAGTTTTTATGTAACTAAATCCAAAAATGTAGGAGAAAACATGACTTCCTTGCCATGATGCAATTACCATACTAAGTAATTACTTTCACACATCTTCAAACGAGAAGTAAACACACCTTAGGTCAAAATATCCTTATGGCTTGGCACAATGTGCTCTAACAACACCTTAGGTCAAAGCATCCTGGCTTATACCCTTGAAGGAGGAAGAGTTGATTGAACTCTCTGACCTTTAGAAAATGTGAAACAGATTTATTTCTCTGGACTCTTGTTGGAAGAAGGCCATGTGTTCATACCAGTTGTCTAAAACTGATATAGTTTCACAGAAACTGTATTAATTAAAACACTGCTTGGCACATTGGCTCTAGTTTCTTATAGGTTAACTCTTACACATTAATTTAACCCATTTCTATTAATCTGTGTATTGCCATGTGGCTCTGGCTTGCCAGTTAAATTTCCAGTGTCTTTCTCTGTCAGGGCTGCATGGTTTCTCAATGAATCTACCCTTAATTCTCTCAGCATTCAGTTTAGTATTCTCCACCTAGCTCTGTTCAAGTATTGCTCTGCTATGGGCACATTTCCTTTATTAACCAATGTTATTCACAGCATAAAGAAGGAAATCCCACATCACCTCCCCTTTCCTGTTTAAATAAAAATGTAAAGTTTTAACATTAAAATAGTAAAATTACATGTAACAAAATAGTTATCAAACAAGAATTACTGTTATAATATTTATATCTAATTTATCTTTTATCATAAATAAGGGAAACTATAACTGTGACTAAATATCCCTTAACTCCATCAAAGACTCCAGAAGTATATAATATTATCCAAGTAAACAAGAAATGCATTCTAAGCAACTTCCAAATCTATAGAATTGACAGAAACATTTTGATTACTGGACAGACACCCAAAGTTCTGTATCTTTGGGGCATCCAGTCTTCAGCCTAGAGGCCCATAGTACACAACAGACATTTCCATTAAGCAGGAAATTAAAAGACACCTCCACCTACATTGGCAGTTTGTCAGTCACTTTTTTTCTGTGTCCTGTAGAATGTCTAGCAGACCCTTTTATGGAGTAGGAGCCTTGAAGGATCATCTCGCCTTTATGAAAGTTTAGTAGTCATCTCTTTGTGGGACCTGCATGTCCAGTTTACACAGCATATGATAGAGCAGTCCAGGCAAGAGCCGTTTCTTGCCCAAATGGCTAACAAACTCCATAAGGAGCATCTTCCATGCCCATCTTCCCCTTGAAAGTAGATTGGTGTTCCTAGAAGCAGATGTGTCTCATTGTCATGAAAAGTCATAAGTTAATAATTTAAACATTTCAAATCCCATATTCTGAAGGCCTCTAAAAGAATTGAAGAATACCTAACTAATTGAAATATATCTTTCTATATATAGAAAACCTACAAGCTTGACTATTATAGATGACAATCTATTAAACTATATTTCTTAAGTATACACACATTTTTAAATGAACTGTACAAACACAATGCCTTAATCAAAAGCAGACATACACATATATGTATGTATATACATATATATATATACACACATAAATTTTATATATATAATATCAAAATTAACCTAAAACTTGTATAAATAGGGCAATTTCCATACACATGAAAATCTCTATAGCATATCCCCTTTATGTGGGAGGGAGAAATGAATCAGTTGCTCTGAAAGAACAGCATGAGAACTGACTGTGCAGTCTTATGTGTGGTCTGCCATGGATGGACATATAACTTTCTTAAATGAATTCTGTGTATAGTAAAGATAGAAAAATGTACTTCAGATTTAATAGTGACTATGAAATTTGGAGAGGAATTCTATTATTTGGAATCTAGTAGATTTTTAAAATAAATACTTACAAATTAATATTAAAAGAATATTTTATGTATATTAATTACATGTGAGACAAAAATATGAAGGAAACTTTTTGCAAAGGTAAGTATGAAAACACGTCTAAGGCCTTAAAATGGGCAAACATAAATATTAAGAATATAAATATATTTAAAATTCTTTCCAGAAATCAAGTACTTTGAATTCAATTCTTTATTGATAAGACACTGTGGGATACTTTATTACAATTGGGTTCACTTTCAAGAGGGCTTAAAATCAACATTTCTTTCTATAGTCTATCCATCTCTAAT